>NW_007253103.1:382770-423480 GCF_000164805.1 Carlito syrichta
ATATATATATATATATATATATTAGAAATAACTTAGATATTTCACAAGGAGATAATAATTAAATAATCATGTAGAATCATAAGTTACAATATTAAGGGGTCATAAAAAGCTACATTTTTAGCAAATTTTAATGTCAAGAGAAATATTAAGAGATGTGGGAAAATTAAGTAGTCTATAACTGTATATAAAGTATCCTAATTTTGTAAATTTGTAAATACGCATATATGTGTGTGTGTGTGTGTGTGTGTGTGTATGACAGAAAAATATACATATATGACAGAAAAAAATATATATATATAACAGAAAAAAGCCTGAAAGCCAACACATCAAAATGTTAAAACAGTAAAGTTGGGCACGGTAGTTCATGTCTATAATCCCAGTGACCTGGGAGGCTGAGGCAGGAAGATTACTTGAGGCTGGAAGATTACTTAAGGTTGGCAGTTCAAGACCAGCCTGGACAACACTGTCTTAAAAAAAAAAAAATAACTGGGCATGGTAGCATGTGCCTGTGGACTCAGCTACTTGGAAAGTTGAGGTGGGAGGATCTTTTGAGCCCAGGGATTGGAGGCTGCAGTAAGCTATGAATGTGCCACTACACTCCAAACTCAGCAACAGAATGAGATCTCATCTTTTATTTTTTAGGGTTGGAGTCTCACTCTGTCACCCAGGCTGGAGGGCAGTGGCACACTCCCAGCCACCACAGCCTCTACCTGCTGGGCTCCTGCGCTTCTTCTGCCTCAGCCTTCCAAGTAGCCGGAACTATAGGCAAGTGCTACCATGCCCAGATAATTTTTGATTTATTGTAGAGACAAGGTCTCACCAAGTTGCCCAGGCTGGTCCCGGACCTGCGGGTTCAGACAATCTTCTTGCCTCGGCCTCCTAAAGTGCTGGGATTACAGGCTGAGCCACCGAGCCCGGCCGAGATCTCATCTTTTAAAAACAAAAAAAAGTTAACAGTAGCTGAGGTTTTACTAAGGTCCTGTTCTTAGAATTTTACTGGCATTATTTTATTTAATCCTCATATCAAACTTCTATGGTAGGTACCATAATTTCTCTCCATTTTATAGATAAGGAAACTGAAACTTAAAGAGTTTTAGTCACATAGCCTTGACTGACCACGTATGTAACAAGAGCAAGGGCCTCTCCAACTCCAAAGCCATACTCTTAGGCCATATATATGCTCCACTGCCTTTCTCGTGTGCTACTTTTATAATTAGAAAACAGCAAATGTTGTTTAAACATTTAAAAAAGGGACTATTTCTGTCAGTTTGTCTGATAACATTTACTGATCACAATCATTAAAATTCCATAAATACTGGTTGCTCTTCCTTTAGGTGATAAGCTATAGTGATAAAGTGGCTCATCAGACTTTCTTGCTAGAACTTTCCTTGTCATTTTGATTCCTTACAAAATAAAGAGCTCCTGCCAGGCCTGCTTATTAAGACCAGGCTGATAATGGAATTATAACTATGACTACTGCAAAATCAAATCAAAACAAAACCCTACAAAGCAAACACAACTTATTTTATTTAAGGATGGAAAATTTAAAATCTGTCCACAGATTTTTAGTGTCCTTGTTAGTTCCCAGAAGAGTATAAGTGTTGACACCACTGAGACACTAACTGAATGCATCTGAAACCTAAGTCTGATTGTTACTTTAATTTCTAACCTCTAATAACTTATAGCAGGAAGTAGTAGCTACAAGTAATAACTTTATTCCATGGAAACACTTCTATGAGAGCTTCCAAACATAAATAATGGGTAATATTTAGTTTTGAACCTTTGGCCATTTTCTGGGTTGGCTCAGTTACAGCAAGTGCTTTTACTCAAATATATAATTTCTTTTTTCCTACACTCAGATCTTCTTAGGAAGGGATGGAAGAATATAGTTAAGGAGTGCTTCACCATTTAACTCCAAATGTAGGTAAGGAGTGCTTTACATAGCACATATACTGAAGGGCTATTAGAAAAGTATAGCTGCATAGAACTTAACCCTTAACTTTCATATTGCTGACAAGAGTTTCACTTGACGGTCCTTGCTACAGACGTGACCCTTGACACATCAAAACTTAGATAACTCTCCTTCAATCCCTTAGAAATGTCCCTACCCACACAAATTTGGCTTGGTAAGGAAAGTCGCACCTTAAGAAATAAGAGATTAAATATCTGTGCTGACTGGGATAGAGAGGAAATAGAAGATAGAAAGTGGTATGGTGGAAAAAGGGACAGGGTTGCAATTAGCAAATCTGGATACTTGTTCCCAGGACGTCACTAGCTAAATGTTAGTACTTGGTGCATCTACATCTCAATTTTCTTATCTTTCAAATGGAATAATACCTGTCCTGTAGACTCAGGGGATTCCTGAAGGGATAAAATGAGATAATAGATATCAAGTGTCTGAAAACTTAAGAGTTAGAACAAAAATATTAAGGCTTTAATGTGTGTGTATATAAGATTACTAAAAAGTAGTAAATAACATAAAAGAAGCCATGACAAAATCAAGCCTCTGGAGAGGTTTCCACCAAACCAAGTGGCCCTTCCTCAGAAAACTCTTCTGCATGCACTGCCAAGCTTTCTGTCAAGTGGCCTGCCAACCTGGCCCCCAGAGGGAGGAACTGGAAACTGTGTCTTGGCAAAGGCAGTCACCAATACAGGCCAGGTAGGAGTGAGGCTGGTGGTGTGAGAACATTGCTCTGCAGGGATCCTTGCACTGGGTGGCATCACCAAGGAATTCTTGCAGAATTGTAAACACAGACACAGACATGCAGAGCATTAGAGGTAGTGCTATCAACAGAAGTAGAGACATCTGCCTCAGTGCTCCTGGGGGCTGGTTTCTGAGACTTACATGACTACTCACAACCTGGCAGGCATTATAATTAACCCATTACCAGAAGGGGTGTGGGGTTGGTAGACGATATGCTGGTGCAGAATACATTTTAGAAATTTCCCCTCTTTCTTTTGGCAAATAAAATGGCTTAGCTGCAATTGATATGTTAGTCTAACAGTTTAAGTAGATGGTGAATTATTCCATGATGTTAATCCTGATCTAGTGATTCATTAGTTTCTATAAAATGTTCATCATAATATCCTGAATATTAATGAATATGCAGTCTGAATATTAATCTTTTAAAATAAGATAACTGTATAAAAAGCTACCTATTAACCAACTTAGTAATAAGCATTCTTTCCTTACTATTGAAATCTTATAAGTCTAAGTTATTTAGTAATTGCTCCTGTGGGAGTGAAGAGGAGAAATAGAACATGAGTGTGCTGTTGGATCTTTCTTGGCATTTCCAACTTCTTTCACATGAAAACAAATTTTTTTCCCTTTACGTAATTCATACATCTTGAAATCTCTACCCTCAGCCTAAATTTCAAATCCCCTAATCAGTTTATTAAAAGCAAACAAAACAAAGAACAAAGGCAAGAAGATCTGAGTATTTTATCAACAGTAGGACTTCTCACCAAGAAGACCTAAGAGGGACAGAAGACATGAGATTTGAATCCCGACAGGATCTGAGTTTAACACAATACCTCACGGCCAGAAGGACTGCAGCAGCATTTCTCAAAGCATGTTTAGTAGCCACATTCTTCTTATTTCAGTTCCTGTTTCCTGAACATTACCACATCATCATCTTCCCAGTAGTCAGTATTCTACTTTTGCTTCAAAAATGCTCAGAGACATCAATAATTATATTGCATTTTACAATTTATGGTTCACAAACTGTTAAAAACTGTATTTGTTTCTTATAAATAATAAGATCACAAAAAACTTTTCAAGAAAAACTACTTTAGACTGTTAATCTCTTTTTTAATGTATTTGTGTGTGTGTGTATATATATATATATATATATAATTTACATTTTAAAAATGCACTCATGCTAAGTCTACAGGTTAAGAGTTTGAACAAATGAATGCAGCCATGTTACTACCACACTACCCTAATCAAGATACAGAATATTTCCATCTTCCCATAAAGCTCCCTTGTACCCCTTTGCAGTTAATTACCACCCACAACCACTTATCTGATTTCTGTAAAAACAGATCTATTCTCCTTATTCTAGAATTTCATACAAATGAAATCACACAGTTTTCCTCTTGTGTTCTGCTTCTAATCACATATGAGTCTGTGAAAGAATCTTTATACATAGTTACTATACTTCACATCATATTCCTAGTATGCCCTAATTATCCTATTACCTACAGTTGCAGTCTCTTAAAATTATTAACCTCATCTTTGAACGTATAAGTTTTATGGTTAATCCTTTGATATTTTTTGTTGTTGTTATTGAGATGGGGTCTGGCTATATAGCCTAGGCTGGGCTCAAACTCCTGAGCTCAAGTGATCCTCCCAACCACAGCCTCCCAAATAGCTGGGATTATAGGTACATGGCACTGTGCCCAGCTGATATTTTTTTCTATAAAAAGTTCCTAGTTATTCTTTTTTTTCTTTTTTTTTTTTTGAGTTGGAGTCTCACTCTGTCACCCAGACTGAAGTGCAGTGGCCGCTCCCGGCTACCGCAGCCTCGACCAGCTGGGTCCGGTGATCCTTCTGCCTCAGCCTTCCAAGTAGCCGGAATTACAGGCATGCGCTACCACGCCCGGCTGATTTTTTGATTTATTGAGATGAGGTCTTGCTGCCCAGGTGGGTCTCAAACCTGCGGGCTCAGGTAATCCACTCACCTCAGCCTCCCAAAGGCGCGGGATTACAGGCTGAGCCACCGAGCCTGGTTTATTCTTTTATATTTTTAAATTCCTGGTTTATGTGTTGTTTTCACGGAAGAAATGTTCACCATGTCCTTTATCTTTGGGCCATTCCTTTCCATTTTAAAGTACTTCTTTGGTGGAACATTTTATTTCTATCTATTATTTTAAGTTTTCAGAAGAAAAAATGAAAAGTTTAATTTGCCCACTGTATTTTTTTCCAGTCAAAATCTAACGGAAAGCAGGAACCCAGAGGTTCTCAGGCCTGGAACAGTGAAGCCATTTTTATTACGAGGGCATCTGCTAATCTGGGCAGCTATCCTGGAGTCAGGTGAACAGAAGTCCAGGGTCAGAGCTTAGTCCAGGTGGGCTACTATATTAAACCAGGTGGAAATATAAAGAAAATGAATATACAAGGCCTTTCCTTTCACTGCTGCTGTTCTTTTATTATATTCACCTTTTAGTTAGATAGAACCATGGAAAAACCCTCTGCATTTATGGCTCTATACATCTGTTGTTAGAAAACATATATAACTAGTGCATACATAAGATGATTTGCACCTGAAACTATTTAAACATTCTTGTTCATTTTTTAAAAAATTTCATTCTCTATTTAAAAAATGTTTTTCCCCTCAAGTATATTCTGGAAATTTTCATCAATTCACCCTTCATTTTCATATCCTTGGCATTATTTCCCTCTTTCTTAGAACTTTATGCTTTATTTTTGTAATTCTTAGTCCAACTTCTCTGGAGTACTCTTCAGATCTCTTAAAACACTACTTCTGCTCCTCTCCATTATCTGTGTGATGCTGCCTGCATATGCTCGTAGCCTGTATATTACTGTACCTTTTTCATCTGTGTTCTCTACATCTTTGACATATTTATTCTAGGAGGGAGGGAGTCCACACAGATACACCAAGCGAGAGGCTTGACAATACAGATTTCTCTCTCTCCTTGGTTAGCAGCATCTATTGGGAGAGGTTATTGGTCACACTTACAACAAGCACACCAAACTCTGTGTTTTCAAGGCACTGAGTATAAAGTGCTGTGGAAAGAAATGAAGAAAATTATGTTCAGGAAAGGGGGGAGGTCTGATGACAGTGTTGCCCACTTCAGAATTCTGCCTCAAACTGGGATTTTTCCCAGTAAAGAGGAGAAAATTCTTTTCTTCCTCTTCTAGTTCCTTTTCTGCACAGTCCCTTTCTAAAGGTCTAGGTATGGAATAAATAGTCTTTTTTTTTTTGAGTTGGAGTCTCACTCGGTCGCCCAGACTAGAGTGCAGTGGCTGCTCCAGGCCACCGCAGCCTCAACCTGCTGAGCTCCGGTGATCCTTCCGCCTCAGCCTTCCGAGTAGCCAGAATTACAGGCATGCACTACCACACCCGGCTGATTTTTTGATTTATTGTAGAGATGAGTTCTTGCTGCCCAGGCGGGTCTCGAACCCGCGGGCTCAGGCAATCCAATAAATAGGCTTTTGTGGCCTAGCCTAGGTTAGGTCCAGGAACTTAACTATCCTATTAAAATTATGTGTATATAGCCAGATGCACTCTGCGCTTCCAAAAGCAAACTTGGGAAACAGTTGGACCTGGGAACATTAACAAATTTGAGGACTTTCTAATGTCCAACTTCTAATATGTTCAGTACATATTAAATTAAGGATTAAATAATGATATAAACTTACTAAATATGTGCATGTTCAAATGAAAACGTCTGTCCTTTTAAAAACACATTTCTATGCCTCCTTATTGTCCCAAGTGCCATTTTTGAGCTTCTGCAGAAGCCTTCCTGAAGTAATCTAGAAGTTTTAGTTTCCAGTATCTTCCCCCTACTTTTTTGCTTTTATTAGCCTTATTGAACTATATAGTTTTGCGCTATGAAATTCACTTGTTATAAGTATATAATAATAAGTATATAATTCCTATATAGAGTTGTGCAATCATGACCATAGTCCAATTCAGAACATTTTTATCATCCCCCAAAGGAACACTGTTAGCTGTCATTTCCCATTCTCACGCCTAGTCTCAGGCAACCACTAATCCACTTTCTGTCTCTAAAGATTTGCCTTTTCTGAACATTTCGTGTTAAATGCAATCATATGATGTGTTTTTCTGGTGGGGGAGAGGAGAATCTATCTTTTATTTAGCACAATGTCTTCATGGTTAATCCATAGTATATCCAAATTATAGTACTTTATTCCTTTTTATTGCCAAATAGCATTCCATTTTATAAATAAATCACAATTTCTTTATTTACTTACCAGTTGATGGGCACTTGGATTGTTAATGTGCTATGAATATGAACTATTTATGTAAAAATTTTTGCGTGATGTTCTCATTTCCCTTGGGTATATACCTGGAAATAGAATTACTGGGTCATAGAATAACTATATGTTTAATCTTTTGAGGAACTGCTATCCTGTTTTCTTTCTTTTCTTTTTTTTTAGAGACAGGGTCTCACTCTGTCACTCAGGCTGGGTGCAGTGGCATAACAGCTCACTGTAACCTAGAACTCCTAGGCTTAAGTGATCCTTTGCCGCAACCCCCAAGTAGTTAAGACTATCGGTGCATGCCACCACACCTGGCTAATTTGTAAAAATTTTTTGAAGTGATAGGATCTCCCTGTGTTACCCAGGCTGGGCTCGAACTTTCAGCCTCAACTGATCCTCCTGCCTTGGTCTCCCAAAGTGTCGGGATTACAAGCATGAGCCACCATGCCTGGGCGATTACACTATTTTCTAAAGTGGCTGTACCATTTTACAATCCCATAAGCAATGCATGAGGGGTCCAATTTTTCCACATTCTCTCCAAACTTCTTATCTATCTTTCTGATTTCAGCCATCCTATTGTGGTTTTAATCTGCATTTCCTTAATGATTAGTGATGGATGAGCATCTTTTCATGTGCTTTTTGACCATTCCTATATCATCTTTGGTGAAATATCTATTTAAATTTTTCCCCCAGTTTTATTTATTTATTTATTTTCTGAGTAGGGGCTTCACTCTGTTGCCCAGGCTAGAGTGTAGTGGCATGAACATGGCTCACAGCAGCCTCGACCTCCTAAGTTCAGGCGATCCTGTCTTAGCCTCCTGAGCTGGAACTACTGGTGCGTGCCATCATGACTGGATACGTTTTTGCTTTTTTTTTGTAGAGATGAGGTCTCACTATGTTGTCCAGGCTATAGTTGAACTCCTGGGTTCAAGCAATCCTCCCACCTCAGCCTCCCAAAGAGCTGGGATTATAGGCATGAGCCACTGCGTCCAATCTCCTTTTCTCAACTTTAAATTAGTTATTTGCTTTCTTACTGAGTTGTGAGAATTCTCTATATATGCTGGATACAAGTGCTTTATCATATATACAGCTAGCAAATATTTTCTCCCAGTTTTAGTCTTGTCTTTTTATTTTGTTAATGGTATTTTTTGAAGCACAAAAGTTTTTAATTTTTTTTTTTTTTTTAAGTTGGAGTCTCACTCTGTCACCCAGACTAGAGTGCAGTGGCCGCTCCTGGCCACTGTAGCCTCGACCTGCTGGGCTCCGGCGATCCTTCCGCCTGTCTTCCAAGTAGCTAGCTGGAACTACAGGCGAGTGCTACCACACCCAGATAATTTTTTTGATTTATTGTAGAGATGAGGTCTCGCCAAGTTGCCCAGGCGGGTCTGGAACCCACGGGCTCAGGCTATCCACTCACATCAGCCTCCCAAAGTGCGGGATTACAGGCTGAGCCACCGAGTCTGACTAAGTTTTTAATTTTGATGAAATTCAATTTATCAATTTTTTCTTTTATTGCTTATGTTTTTGGTGCTGTAGCTAAGAAGCCTTTGCCTATCTCAAGATCATAAAGATTTATGCTTTCTTTTAAGAGCTTTATAGTTTGTTTGTTTGTTTAGCTCTGTGATCTATTTTGAATTAATTTTTGTGTGTTATGCAAAGCAAATTCATCATTTTGCATGCAGATATCCAATTGTCCCAGCACTACTTGTTAAAAAGACTCTCCTTCCCCCATTGAATTGCCTTGGCACCTTAATAAAAAATCAATTAACCATAAATGTAAAGATTTATTTCTTGACTTGGAATTCTGTTTCACTGATTTATATGTCTCTTCTTATGACAGTATCACAAAATCTTGACTACTGTCTTGTTACTTTGTAGTAGTTTTGAGATTTGTAAACAGATGAGCAGTTCCTTCTTATGGATGAGCAAAAAAACCTGGTTTCTTGAGATGGGTGAAGATGCTGTGAACACTGTTTAAATTACGATGAGAAGTTAGAATATGACATAAACTTAGTTGATAAAGCAGAGGTAGGGCTTGAGAGAGCTAACTTCAATTTTGAAAATTCTGTTGTGGGTAAAATGCTATGAAACTATATTGCATACTACAGAGAAATCATTCATGAAAGAAAGAGTCAATCAATGTGGCAAACTTCACTGTTGACTTATTTTAAGAATTGCTACAGCCACCTCAACTTTCGGCAACCACCTCCCTGTTCAGTCAGCAGCCATCAATATCAAGGCAAAACCCTCCACCAGCAAAACGATTATGACTCACAGAAGGCTCAGATGATGATCATTAGTATTTTTTAGCAATAAAGAAATTTTAAGTTAGCACTTACATATTGTTATTTTAGACATAATGTTATTGTACACTTAATAGAGTACAGTACAGTATAAACATAAATATCGTATATACTGGGAAACCAAAAAATTTGTGTGACTTGCTTTATTACGGTATTCATTTTATTGTGGTGGTCTGGAACCAAACCTGCAGTATCTGTGAGATACGCCTGTAGATCCATTCCTTCCCTCCTGTTTTGTGATATTACCTTTGTATTATGTTCCATATATTTTATAAACCCCATGATAGTTCCATAATTATTGCTTGATACAATTTTATGCCATTTACATATGACAAAAAGAGAAAATATATTTATAATCTTTTTATAGTCACCTACATATTTACTGTTTTTAATACTCTTCATTTCTACCTGGATTAGAGTTACCATTTGGCATAATTTTCTTGCTCCAATACAGCTCCATTCCCCCTCTCTCTCCTTTGTGCTATCGTCAAATAGATTACATTTTTATGTTATAAGTCAAATGATACATTTCTATAAATATTGCTTTATGCAAATGTCTCCTACTTTTTAAAGTGTGCTATGGTATCATAGTTTATTTTTGTCATTTCTTTTCTTTTTTACACCAAAAGCTGTGATCAAGCAAGTCTTCCAGTGCCATACAACTCACAACTGGACGTCTTGAGGTCCAGGCAGCTCCTGGCAGCTTGATCTTGCTATTTAACTATTATTATTTCTTTTTCCTCTAACTTGTTCATAGAAAAAAGATTGTGACAAATTAGAAATAACTCACTTCTTTGTTCTTCACTGAGTATCTTTACAGCCTTTTGAAACATTATCTTCCATAAAATCTTTTTTTGAGTGGGCAGATGACATTTAACATTTAAAAAGTATGTCATCGATAAGTAGAAAAACCTAAATTTTCTGATCAAAAATGATATGCTGGGTCTTAGAGAGAATTATTAAACAACAAAACACATTTAGACATATCTTGGAAAAATTTCTGAATTCCAAGATTGAAAAACTATGACAAGTTTCCAGAGAAAAAAGTTAAGTTGCTATGATGAAATGCATACAGAACTGTCACCAGATTTGTCTTAGGCCATGAATAATAGAGTAGAATATAGCAGGCTTATGGAGTCAGAGAGTCAGAGAATTGAACATGGATTTGCAAGTGACTTCAGCATGTTACTTATCTTTTCTGTGTTTTGGTTTCCTCATCTGATAAGGTAGAATGATAGTAGTAACTACTTCATAAAGTTTTATAGGAATTAAATGACTCAACATATGAAAAACACTCAGAATAGTACATGGGCACACAGTGTGTACTTGAGAAATGTTAGTTATCATTATTAACGAAAATACAATAAAAGATAACAGAGTCACTGCCTACATTATCATCAAAAGATAGTCAGGCAGACTTCTGATTCCAGAAAGATGAAGTAGACATATGCTTCCCTGTTTCTCCAGCTAAATGTAACTAAAAACCCTGTACATTATGTATTAAATGCACACAAGAAGACTGAAAGGTACAGAGAAGGCAGCACACTAGTGAGGGAACTGAGGACCCAAGTAAGAGCATGGTGATGAGTTATCTGGGATTCCTTTTTGTCTCATATATCTCAGAATTGGACCTGGAGGAGCTGGCAAACCAGAAATGCCAATGAGTGAAGACAAAGCCCCAAATGAACCTGTTCTTCCTAGCTAAAGGATCACAAAAGAAGTAATCTAATAAGACAGAAAACTTTCAGACAATAACTGCTCTACTCCAGCTAAACAACCCAGCAAAAACTGTTGCCGCACTCCTACACAGGCCAGCAAAGGCTGAACACAGAGCCTAGATTTTCACTCTTGTCAGGATGTAACAATGTGCCCCTAGCCATCCTTCCTAGATAGTGTCAGAAGAGACCAAGCAGGAAGTTGGAACTTTTACTCCACCAGGTGGTAATGAGGCTCCACCTCCATGATATCAGCAGAGACTACACGTGGACCCTGACTTCCACTCCTATCCAGCAGTAACAAAGTGCCATACCCATCCCCACCAGGGTGGTGACAGAGGAGATCTAGTGGAGAAACCGGATTTTAACACTACCCAGAGACAACAAGCACTCCTACTGCTCCCAGCGAAGGAGGTATCAGTGAAAGCCTAGTTGGGAGCTGGAACCCTCATTCCTGCTCCCATACTCTCCTGTGTCAACAGAGGTTGAGGGAAGAATCTGGATTTCTACCCCTACTTGGCATTACTGAAGCAGCACTACAACTCACCTTTTTCACTGTCAGAGGAAGCCAGCTCACATAGAGGGTTTACATAAAATCCAGAGTCTCATACCATAATACACAAAATGTCCAGGTTTCAATGGAAAATTACTTATCATTCCAAGAACTAGGAAGATCACAAATGGAATGAAAAAAGACAATGAACAGATGCCAACACTGATGACAAAAATGTTAGAATTATCTGACAAAGATTTTAAAGGCGCCATCAAAAAATATTTCAATAAGCAGTATGAACATGCTTAAAAACAAAGTCTCAGCAATGAAAGATACAAAGAAGAACAAAACTGAAATTACAGAACTGAAAAACATAATAACTGAAGTAAAAAAAACTCAGTGGATGGGCTCAACAGAAGAAGGGAGAAGAAAGAGGAAAGCATAAGTAGACTAGAAGACAGAATGATAAGAACACCCAATATGAACAAGAGAGAGAAAACAGACTGGAAGAAAAATTGAAAGTGCCTCAAGAGACATGTGAGGCCATAATTTGAAAAGCTTAGCATTTGTGTCACTGGATTCCCAGGAAAGGAGAAAAAGGGCATGGCTGAAAAAGTAGTTAAAGAAATGGCTTTTTAAAAAATCACCAAATTTTACAAAAGACATAAATATATAGACTCAAGAAGATGAACAAACTTCAAATAGAATAAACCTAAAGAAATCTACACCAGGACATGTCCTAGTCAAAATTCTGAAAACAACAAAAATCTTGAAAGCAGCCAGAGAGACACCATTAGAAGAGAAATAATTTGAAAGGCAGAGATTTCCCATCAGAAATGATGGAGACCAGAAGGAAGAAACACATTTTTCAGTTGTTTAAAGAAAAAAGCCATCAATCCAGAGTACTATATCCAGCAAAAACATCCTTCAGAAATGAAACAGGAAATCAAGACATCTTCTCATAGGAAGGAAAACAGACAATTTGTTGCCAGCAGACCAACTCTTAAAGAATTTAACAGAAAGGCAATGATAAGAAAAGAAACTTTGAAACATCAAGAAGGAAGCAAAATATGTTAAGCAAAAATATGGGTAAATAACAAACACTGTATCTCAAGTTTTCTAAATTATGCTTGATGGTTAAAAAAAATAGTTGTCTAACATGATTCTAAGTGTATGCAGAAAAAATATTTAAGACAAATATATTAAAAATAAGGAAGGGTAAATGAAAATGAAAGGTGGTAAGATTTTTAGTCTTCACCTGAACTGGTAAAACGATGACACCAGTATACTGCATATTTAATACAATGTCTACAGCAATCACTAAGAAAACTATACAAAGACATATACTCAATACATTATTTTAAAAATGGGTTTCAAAAATTATTCAAGTGACAGGAAACAACAGAACAAACAAAAAAACAAAATTTAAAATGGCAGGTTTAGGCTGGGTGAGGTGGCTTATGTCTGTAATCCCAGCACTTTGGGAGGCTGAGGTAAGAGGATTGCTTGAGCCCAGGAGTTCAAAACCAGCCTGGGTAACATAGTGAGACCTCGTTTCTTCAAAAAAATGAAAAAATTAGCTGGGCATGGTGGTGCGTGCCTGTAGTCCCAGCAACTCAGGAGGCTGGAGGAGGAGGATCACCTGAGCCTAGGAGTTTGAGGCTACAGTGAGCTGTGATCGTGACAAAGTGAGACTCCGACACACACACACACACACACACACACACACACACACACACACACACACACACACACACACACACAAATAGCAGGCTTAAGCCCTAACATAACAAAAATTAAATATGAGGGGGACCCATAAAACCTGGAATTATCTTTTGGAAAGTGGTCCCCTTGTAGTACACTTGGAATTTGTTTCTCTGAATCAAACCATCAACCCAAGTTTTTATCTGGAAGTTTTGAGAAGGCTGTGTCACAATTTGTGGAAGAAACATCCTGAATTGTGGCAAGCAGGTGACTGGTTCTCCCACCATGACAATGCACCTGTCCACACTGTGCTGACTGCTCAGCAGTTTGTGAACAAAAATGGTATGCTCCCCATGCCCCACCCTCCCTATTCACCTGATCTCACTGCCAGCGTGACTTGTTTTTTGTTTCCCCAGATGAAAAAAGTCCTCAAAGGGAAACATTTTGTCACTGTAGAAGAGGTAGAAGCACTAAAAGCCATCACAATTGATGAGATCAAAAACTGTTTTGAGCAGTGGAAAAAGTATCTTGATAGGTGTACTGTATCAAACAGAGTACTTTGAAGGTGGAAGTTTAAACATGTAAGAATAAATACACAATTTTTTATAAATAAATTCTGGGGTTTTTTTGGTCCCTCCGTGTATACTTTAAACACGTGAATTAAAACACAGATTGACAGAGTGGATTAAAAAGCATGACCTAATAATAAGTTGTCTACATGAAACTCACTTTAAGAATAACAATAGGCCGGATGCGGTGGCGCAAGCCTGTAATCCCAGCAGTATGGACAGCCGAGGTGAGGGGATTGCCTGAGCTCATGGGTTCAGTATTAATCAAAAGAAAGCAGAAGTAGCTATATCAATATCAGACAAAGAAGACTTCAGAACAAATAAAATTATCAGACAGAGAAAGAAACACTACATAATGATAAAATGGTAAATCCACTAAGAACGCATAGCAATCTAAATGTGTGCACAAAACAAGAGAGCTGCAAAAATGTGAAGCAAAAACTAATAGAACTGAAGTGAGAAACAGACAAACCCACAATTATAATCAAAGACTTCAAAATCCTCCAACAATTGATAGAACCACTAAATAGAAAACCAACCAGGATAAAGAAAAACTCAAAAAACACGATATGCCGGGCGTGGTGGCTCAAGCCTGTAATCCCAGCACTTTGGGAGACCGAGGGGAGAGGATTGCCTGAGCCCAGGGTTCAAGACCAGCCTGGGCAACTTGGTAAGACCTCATCTCTAGAAAAATTTAAAAATTAGCCGGGTATGGTAGCACACGCCTGTAGTTCCAGCTACTTGGAAGGCTGAGGCAGAAGGATCGCCTGAGCCCAGCAGGTTGACGCTGGGGTGGCCATAAGAGTGCCACTGCGTTCTAGCCTGGGCGACAGACTGAGACTCTTACTCAAAAAAATCCAAAAAGAAACCACGATCTAATAAAAATGTATAGATCATTCCACCTAGCAACAGCAGAATACATATTCTTTTCAAGCACCCATGGCACATATACCATGATAGATGATATCCCTGGCCATAAAATGAATCTCAACAAACTTCTAAAAATTGAAGTTATACAGAGTGGGCTACTGCACACAATGAAATCAAACTAGAAGTCTATAACAGAAAGGTAACAGAAAAATATTTGAACATTTAGAAACTAATCTACATGCTTCTAAATAATCCATGGGTCAAAAAGAGGTTTTGAAATAAATTTTTAAAAATACACTGAATTGATCGAAAATGATAATATACCAACATTTGTGGGACATAGGTAAAGCAGTTCTGAAAGGGGAATTCATAACACTAAATGCATACATTAAAAAAAAGAAGAAGAAAAAGTCTGAAATCAATCATTTAAACTTCTACATCAGGAGCCTAGAAAAAAGCAAAATAAGCCCAAGTCAAGCAGAAGGAAGAAAATCATAAAGAGCACAGAAATCAATAAAATTGAAAATGAGAAAACAATAGAGAAAATCAATGAAAGAAAAAGCTGAGTTTGTTCTTTGAAATAAACAATAATACTGAAAAATCTCTAAGAAGAATGGCAAAGGAAAAAAGAGAAGACATAAATTACCAATATAAAGAATTAAAGGCCAGGTGCAGTGGCTCATGCCTATAATCCCAGCACTTTGGGAGGCCAAGGTTTACCTGAGCCCACGAGTTCAAGACCCACCTGGGCAACTTGGCAAGACCTCATCTCTATGATAAATAAAAAAATTAGCCTGGCATGGTAGTGTGTACTTGTAGTTCTAGCCGTGTGGAAGGCTGAAGTGGAAGGATCACCTGAGCCCACCAGGTCGAAGCTGCAATGGCTGTGAACGTGCCACTGCACTCCAGCCTGGGCAACAGAGTGAGACTCAAAAAAAAAAAAAAAAAAAATAATAAGGGAACATACATATACAGACATAAATTTAACAACACAAATAAAGCCAACTAATTCCTTAAAAAACACAAACTACCACAACTCACTCAATATAAAATAGATAATGTGAACAGTTTCATGACATAAAGAAATTGAATTCGTCATTTAAAAATTCACAAAAAAGAAAGCTCCAGGCCCAGATGCTCTTACCAGAGAATTCTACCAAAAGGTTAAAGAAAAATCAACAACAATTCTTGACAATTTTTTGCAGAAAATAGGAGGGAACGCTTCCAAATTCATTTTTTGAAGCCAGTACTATCCCAATAGCAAAACCGGAAAAAGACAGTGTCTAGCAAATATAAACACAAAAATTCTTAGCAAAATATTAGCAAGTAGAATTCAACAGTTTGTAAACTGAACTTTATGTCATGACCAAGTAGGGCTTATCCAAGGGATGCAAAACTAGTTTAATATTCAATCAGTGCAATCTAACATATTAAATGTCTAAAGAAAAATCACAATTGATGCCAAAAAAGCATTTGATAAAACTCAACATCCATTCATGGGAGGGGACCTCCCAGAAATACAGGAATGGAAGGGAATTCTTCAACTTGTTAAAAAGCATCTACAAGCCGGGCTCGGTGGCTCAGCCTGTCATCCCGTGCTTTGGGAGGCTGAGGTGAGTAGAATGCCTGAGCCTGTGGGTTTGAGACCTGCCTAGGAAACTTTGGCGAGACCTCATCTCTACAATAAATCAAAAAACTAACCGGGCATGGTAGCACGCGCCTGTAGTTCCAGCTACTTGGATTGCTGAGGCGGAAGGATCGCCAGAGCCCAGCAAGTCGAGGCTATGGTGGCCAGGAGCATGCCACTGCACTCCAGTCTGGGCGACAGAATGAGACTCTAACTCAAAAAAAAAAAAAAAAAAGCATCTACAAGCAAACTAACCCAACAAAAACAAAGCAACAACAACAAAAACTGTATAGCTAACATTATTCTTAATGGTGAAAGACTAAATACTTACTCCCCAAGACTACGAACAAAGCGGGTTATCTGCTCTTACCACTCTAGTGCTGGAAGTTCTAGCCAGTGCATAAGGTAAAAAAGGGAATAAAAAGCATACATATCAGAAAAGAAGAAATTAAGTTGCCTCTATTTGCCAACAACATCATCTATAAAAAAAATCCCAAAGAATCTACTTCTGAAATGAGTTCAGCAAAGTTGCAGGATACAAGATAAACATAAAAAACCCATTGTATTTCTATAAACTAGCAATGAACATGTGAACACAGAAATTAAAAATACAATAACATTTTTAACTGTTAAAAAAAGAAATACATGGAAGGCTGAGGCGGAAGGATCACCGGAGCCCAGCAGGTCGAGGCTGCAGTGGCCGGGAGTGTCCACTGCACTCCAGTCTGGGCGACGGAGTGAGACTCCAACTCTAAAAAAAAAAAAAGAAAGAAATACAAAGGAGTAAATTTACTAGACATCAGAAATGTACAGGATTTGTATGCTAAAAACAACAAAATGCTAATTAAAGAAATCAAATAAGATCTAAATATGCAGAGACAGACTGTGTTCATGGATTCAAAGACTCAACATAGAAAAGATGTTCTCTTTAAATTAATATACAAATTTAACATAATTCCTATGAAAATCCCAGCAAGATTTTTTGGTAGATATAGACAAGTCTAAGAAACTTAAACAAAAAGAAAGGTGAAGGAAATAAAATAGCTAAAATAATTTTGAAAAAAGAAAAATAAAGAAAGAGGAATCAGTCTATCTAATTTAAGAAATTATAGGTGTAGTTATCAAGACATTGATTGGTTCTAGCAAAAGGATAGACACATAGATCAATGAACAAAATAGAGAACCCAGAAAAAGAATATTCAAATGTACCTAAATGATTTTTTGAGAAATGTGGAATCCTTTTTCAATGTATAAAGAATAAACTTTTCAATAACTGGTGCTAGAACAATGGAGCATCCATAGAAAAAAAAAAAACTGAACCTTGATCTTTACTTCACACATAAAAAATAACTTAAAATCGATCATGGGCTTCAATATAAAATGCAAAATGATGATACAGCTATAAAAAGCACAAGAGAAAATATTTGGGATCTAGGGTTAGGCAAAAAGTTCCAGACTTGACATCGAAAGCAAAGTTCATAAAAGGAAAAATTTAGAAACTGGATTTCATTGCCTGAGCCCGTGGGTTCAAGACCCACCTGGGCAACTTGGCGAGACCTCATCTCTACAATAAATCAAAAAATTAGCCAAGCATGGTAGCGCACACCTGTAGTTCCAGCTACTTGGAAGGCTGAGGCGGAAGGATCGCCAGAGCCCAGCAGCTCCCGGCCACTGCACTCCAGTCTGGGTGACAGAGTGAGACTCCAACTCAAAAAAAAAAAAAAAAGAAAAGAAACTGGATTTCATTAAAATGAAAAACAAAAACAAAACAAAATGCTTGCCTGGAAAGACTCTGTTAAGAGGATGAAAAAAGAAGCTACAGACTAGGAGAAAATATTTGCAAACTACATCTGATGAAGGACAAATATCTAAACTGAACAACATAAACAACAACAAATGAGTGGAATTGTGTCCTCAAAAAGATATGAAGTCATAACTGCTAGTACCTCAGAGTACAATCTTATTTGGAAAAAGGCTTGTTGTAGATGTAATTAGTTAGGACGTAATTAATAAGTTAAAGTGATACTAGAGTAATCTAGTATGACTGGTGTCCTTATAAAAAGAGACACAGAGACAGACACAGGTGAGGAGAATGCCATGTGATGACAGAAGCAGAGACTGAAGTGCTATGGCTATAAGCCAAGAAATGCCAAGGATTGCTGGCCATCACCAGAAGCTAGGAAAGAGGCATGAATAGATCCCCTCTCAGAGCCCTCAGAAGGAACAACCCTGTCAACATCTTAATTTCAGACTTCTAGACTCCAGAACTGTGAGACAATAAATTTTCTGTTGTTTTAAGCCACACAGTTCATTGTACTTTGTTAAGGCAGTCCTGGGATATAAATACACAATTCAATTTGAAAATGAGCAAAAAAGATATTTCACCAAAGAGGATACACAGATGGTAAATAATCACATGAAAGTATGTCCAAAATCATTAGCCATTAGGGCAATGCAAATTAAAACCACAATGAGAAATCACTAAATACACCTATCAGAATGGCTTTAAAAATTGTGACAATATCAAATACTGACAAGTATGCAGAGATATTACATCATTCATATCTTGTTGGTAGGAATGTAAAATGGTTCAGTCACTCTGAAAAATAGCTTGGCAGTTTCTTTTTTTTCCTGCCCCCCTCTTCCCTGGCAGTTTCTTATAAAATTAAACATGTAGTTGCCATACATCTCAGCAATTGCACTTCTGGGCATTTATTTCAAGGACATGAAAATTTATGTTCATATACAAACTTCAACACAAATGTTCATAGAAGCTTTATCTGTTATAGTCACAGATTAGAAACAACCCAGATGTCCTTCAATGGATGAATGATAAACTGAGGACTATGCATACTATCAAATACCATTAGGCAATAAAAAGGAACAAACTATTGGTATCTACTATAATCCAGATCACTCTCCAAATAACTATGCTGAATGAAAAAAAGCCAATCGCAAAAGGCTAGATACTGTATAAGTACACTTATCTTGATGTATTGTGAGGGATCCTTGATATGATGGAAATGTTCATTATCTTGACTGTATCAAAATCAATATTCTAGATATGACATTGTACTACAGTTTTACAAGATGTTACCATTTGGGAAAAGTATGTCAAGGGTACATAGGATCCTTCTGTACTATTTCTTTTCTTTTTTGAGTCAGGGTCTCACTCTGTCACCCAGGCTGGAGTGCAGTAGCATGGTCATGGTTCACTGCAGTCTTGACCTTGAGTGATCCTTCTGCCTCAGCCTCTTGAGTCTGGGACTACAGGCACGCACCACCATGCCTGGCTAATTTTTAAATTTTTTTTATAGAGGTAGGTCTCCTATGTTTCCCAGCCTGGTCTTGAACTCCTGGGCTCAAGCAATCCTCCTGCCTTGGCTTCCCAAAGTACTTGGAATACAGGCGTAAGCCACCACACCTGACCCTAAACTGATTATTATACCAAAAAGAACTTTCCAAAGAACAGAAATCTTATAGACCACAATATGTGAACACACTGCACTAAAATCAGCTCAACAATAAAAAGATACCCAAATGGAAATTAACTACTTAGAAATTCAAAAAATAATCTTTAAATAACTTTGGTCTAAGAGGTAACAAATCACGGATCATCTAGAAATTAATCACATTGTGAGGAAAAGCCTTGTACTAAGAGAAAAATTAATAACCTTCTATACTTGTATTGTCAACCTAAAAAGAATGAAAATAGGCTGGGCTCGGTGGCTCAGCCTGTAATTTTTAGTGAATTTTTTTTAGTGAGTTCTACCTTAATATTTTGGTTAATTGATTTTAATCCCTTTCTATTTTTCTGTTTCAAGTCATATATTTTTATTAATTCCTTATTCTGGCTTATTTTGTTTGTTCTTTTTCTGCTTTCTGAAGTTGAATTCTTGTGTTCATTTTTTTTCATTCTCTGTGTGTGTGTGTGTGTGTGTGTGTGTTGGAGTCTCACTCTGTCGCCCAGACTGGAGTACAGTGGCACGATCATGGCCACCGCAGTCTCGACCTGCTGGGTTCAGGTGATCCTTCCGCCTCAGCCTTCCAAGTAGCTGGAACTATAGTCATACGCCACCACGCCCAAATAATATTTTGATTTAATGTAGAGATGAGGTCTCACCATGTTGCCCAGGCTGATCCTGAACCCGTGGGCTCAGGCAATTCTCTCACCTCGACTCCCAAAGCACTGGGATTACAGGCGTGAGCCACCGTGCCAGGCAGAAACCAGAAATTTCAATTTGCTACTCAGAATGGTGTGCACTCTAAATCTTATGAATTGTTTATTTCTGGAATTTTCTATTTAAAATTTTCAGGCCAATGGTTGACTGCAGGTAACTGAAACTGTGGAAAACAAAACCAAAGATAAGGGGGGATTGCTGCAAACTAACCCAGAGTACAGGGAAAAAAAAGACAGAAAGCACCTCAACTCATTTAAAGAGGTAAGCATAATCCTGAGACTAAAACCACAACTATACAGTGGAGCTCATAAACACAAGGTTTATGAGTTGAGTCTGGCCCACAAAAGTATCTTGTTTGGCCTATATAAAGTTTTAAAAATCGAGATAATTTAAGACTGGGAGATTTAATGTAAAATCTGCAGTTTCCAGCTTTACATGGAAAAAGGTTAGAAGATCTAATTACCCTGAGCTTCATTATTGCTTGGCAAAAACTGCTTGGAGCTGAGTGGTCTTGGCTCCCAAGCTGCCAAGTTGTTGCAAAATACTGGGGTGGAGGACATTATTACAGACTATAGTCTATGTGTGCCCCTGGGCCTATGTCAACACAATCCCCATTTGTCACAATTTCCACCACTCCCTATCACTCCTGAATTCTGAACCAAATGTAAATTGCCACTTCTTATGCTTATGCTGTTATTTTTCTCAATGTAGATAAATATTTCTACCTCTATTAAAGAAAAATGAAAGAAATTGAGGCCTTCATGATTTTGTTTTCTGCCAAGTATATTTGGCTGATTCAATTTCTTGCCCCGGCTCCTATTGGCACTGAATTTCTGCCCCAGTTTTCGTTTCCCCACACTAGATTACAGAAATACCCACTTACATGATCTTTTAATATTTGCATAGTTTTGCACCCCAAACTTAAATGCTTAATCTATCTTGAATTTATGGCATGGAAAAATACCTAAAATGGTTTTTCCAATTTAGTCACTTGTTTCAATAGCATTTGTGAAACTCCTTTTCCACTGTCTTAAAATCTTTCCTTTTTCAGAGTCACTTCTTAACACATGTCTGGATCTGTTTTTTGATTTTGTAGTCTGCTCCCTTTCTCCTGTCTATGATGTCCTGCACCAGTACTCAGTGTTTTTTGTCTTAATATAACTTTAGCATATGAGCAAGCCATTCATGGCAGGGCAACATTTTCGTCATTACTCATCTTTTTTAATATTTCCAAGACTATCCTTATATAAATTTTTTTCAGATAAGCAAGTTTTTAAAATATTCTATTGGGAAGTTGATTGCAAGTACATTAAATTTATAGGTTACATTAGAGAGAATGTATCTTGCTATGGTTTGAATGCTTAACCCCTCCCAAACACATGTTGAAATTTCATCTTCATTGTAACAGTATTAAGAGGTGGGACCTTTAAGACATGATTAGGCCAGAAGGACTCTGTCCTCATGAAAGAATTAATGCCATTATCAAGGGAATGGGTTCCTTATTTAAAAAAAAGAGTTAAGCCCCATTTTGTGTCTTTTTGTCTTTCTCTCTTTCCCTCTCTCCTCCTTTCTTTGCTCTTCTGCCACGTGATACCTTCCACCATATAGTAATACAGCAATCTCCTCTCCAGGTGGTGGCACTTTTATCTTGGAATTTTCAGTTTCCAGAACTGTGAGAAATTTCTGTTCATTACAAATTACTCAGTCTGTATTATTCTGTTATAGCAGCACAAAACAGACTAAGGTCTTTATATCCAGGCACATGATATGTATTTTATTTTAGTCTTATTTTATTCCTTCTGGTAGATTTGGATAGCTTTTTTATGCTGGTTAGGTCGTTTTCTTTAGTTTATCCCTAGTTATTATATATATTTATATGTTTTATGAATGGGATCTTTGTTTTATTATATACTCAAAACTGGTTATTCCTGGCATAGAAAAAGCTACTATTTTTTTGGTATATTTATTTTGCAGCCTAACCTGGAAAAATTTTTAGGGTAAGTTCAACTAACTGCCTGCTGTATAAGTAAATCTTAATAAAGCACCCAAAGAATACCTGGCTTAGAGCAGTAAGCATTCCTAGAAAACTAGCTACAAAATATACACCAACATAGTGAATTTCTATATAAGCTATTTATTTATATATATCTAAAATAATTATAAAAATACATATCACTAAATGTAACTTTTGTTTTGGACTAGCTGATCTCTAGCTCATCTTTATGATAAAAAAATAAACTGGCACCAGGTGAGGTGGCTCACGCTTGTAATCCCAATACTTTGGGAGGCCAAGTCAAGAGGACTGTTTGAGCCCAAGAGTCCGAGACCAGCTTGGACAACATAGTGAGATACCCTTCTCTACAAAAAAAAAATTAGCTGGGTATGGTGACACATGCCTGTAGTCTCAGCTACTCAGGAGGCTAAGGTAGAAGGATCATTTGAGCCAGAAGGCTGAGGCTGCAGTGAGCTGTGACTGTGCTACTGCACTCCAGCCTGGGTGAAAGAGTGAGACCCTGGCACAAAATAAAAATAAGAATAGACTGGCGAGTTGTCTATCAAGACCCTGCCCAAATGGGAATGTGAAAGCACAGTTTATGCTGAGAAGATATGATCTTTTTGTTTTCTAACTTAGCCAAAGAGTAGCCTCAGGAACAAATTATATGAAAGAAAACAAATTACAAATAAACAAGTTTTAAAGAAAACAAGAATTCATCCCCACTTTATTCAGCCAGTGTAAGAACCAACTGCAAAGGAGACCATTCTCTCAGACCTATTGCTGAGGTCCAGCTGGTGAGCCACAGTGTGGCCTCATTGGACTGGACACTACCTAGCCATAATGTTATAACCTGGGCCTGATAGAATTAGATGGCATATTCTGTATCTGTATTAACAGACAAGTATAATAGAGCTTCTGCAGCTCAGCCCATATAGCTGACTGCTCTCCATCACATCAGAGGCCGATAAAATTGCAAGTACATCTATTCCTAGATATAGTTGGCAGATTTTAATAGTAAGGAGTACAGGAATTTGATATTATTTCAAATTATAAAATTTAGAAGTAAAAAAAAAGTCACTGATGTATTTGACTAATATTTGTCTGCATCTGTACATACAAAGATGGTAGAGACAAGAGTACAAATGGATTTAAAAGAAGTCTGTAACACCTACGAAGGTCATGGTTGAGAAGGATGGTAAGAGTATTCTACGTCCCATTGATGTTTCTTCCTTCCTCCTCTTATCAATTGTTATTTTTGTCCTGCTTGGGTAAGAGTCATATTTGAAAAAAAGACTCACCAATTGCTTCAACTACACTGTAGATATCTCAGGATACTGTGGGGGTAAAAAAAGAGGGTTCTGGAGCTCACTGGTCCAGGCATTTCCTGTGATCTGGGGTCCCTTTAGGACATGGTAAAGAAAAGGAGAGTCTGGGAAGCATAGGGAGAAGTCTAGGGAGATTCCCAGCTCCATCCCACAACTTGGCTGTGTGTTCCACTTAACCTCTGTCAGCCTCCACAAAATAATAATAATGTCAAAAATATATAATATATGGCAACGCCAAAATACTAATGTTATCTGCACAGAACTCAAGTGTGCATTTCATGAGATAATGTGTTAACAAATTCCATTAAATGTTGGGACACTGGCAAGTCTAAATAAATAAATAAATAAAAGGAGAAGATGGTGTATATAGAAGTATAGATTATGTGTACAGAATTAGACATATATTTTCTGCTATATCCAGAGTGCACCAGTGAACATTAAACACTTAGGTCTTCCAGATCCCCATATCAGAGAAGAAATACTTCCTTAAAACCACGTACATTATTTTATTCTAACTGTAAACCCACCAAAGTTATACACTGATTTGAATTGTTTCTCCCATGTGACTTACCTAAGGGAAAGAGTGTGAAACACACAGTCAACGTTTTTGGTTTTTTGTTTTTGAGTTGGAATCTCACTCTGTCGCCTAGGCTGGAGTGTAGTGGTACACTCATGGCCACCACAGCTTTAACCTGCTGGGCTCAGGCGATCCTTCCACCTCAGCCTTCCAAGGAGCTGAAACTACAGGTGCATGCCACCACATCTGGCTAATTTTTTTATTTATTGTAGAGACGAGGTCTCCCCAAGTTGCCCAGGCTGGTCTCGAACCCCTGAGCTAAGGCAATCCTCTCGCCTCCACCTCCCAAAGTGCTGGGATTACAGGCTTGAGCCACTGTGCCTTGCCATAGTCAATGTTTAAGTTTGCCTAAAAATTCTATTTTTCATGATAAATCCATAAATTGGCAGTCTTGTGAGCTTTGGCTAACAAGATTTTCCTGGAACCTGGTCATCCCTGAATAAAGGCAAGGCTGCATGTCTGGATGTTTGAGGCTCATACTCCATAGTACAGCACCTCAGGTGGAGATACTGCACTGAGAGGTTTTGAGCCTAAGCACTTAAGCTGGCACTCCTGGAGGATACCACTGCCTTACTTCCTTCAGGTGCTCCAGACTCTACCACTTATATTTCTTTCTCTTTTTTTTTTTTGAGTTGAAGTCTCACTCTCACCCAAGCTAGAGTGCAGTGGCACACTCACGGCCACCCCAGCTTCGGTCTGCTGGGCTCCGGCAATCCTTCCACCTCAGCCTTCCAAATAGCCAGAACTACAGGTGTATGCTACCACACTGGACTAATTTTTTTTATTTATTGTAAAGATGAGATCTCACCAAGTTGCCCAGGCTGGTCTCGAACCCATGGACTCAGGCAACCCACTCGCCTCGGCCTCCCAAAGTGCTGGGATTATAGGCTGAGCCACCAAGTCCGGCCTCTACCACTTATATTTCAAAGGTTGCCCTCTGTATCCCCAGTCTTTTATAATCTTCTCTGGTACTTGAGTATCTGAAATAGGAATCAGGGTTCTATGAAGGAAAAAGTGATCAGGGTCCAAAAATTTTTTATCTTCAAAAGGCAGAAGACTAGGCAAGATAGTTGGATGGCATTCTGTAAATACTTCTCTAAGAGTATATCCCCTCTATTATTTGAGTTTAAAGTCTGATGTCATTCTTAACTTTTATTCTTCAGAGGATAGCTCTTCCTTCTTTCCAGCTTTCCCCTCCCCTTAAATCTCAGTACACAATGGAGGACGTCTTTCTTATAGTAAGAAACTAGTAAGAAACTATTAAACAGGTATCTGGGTAGTCTGTCTTTAAGTGTCAAATCTGGAAAATCAGTATCTCCACAAACTTTCAATCTGTAGGCAAAGACCTACTTTTTCTATATAATAACTTCTTCAATACTGCCTTTACTAAGACTTCCTCCTTTTTGCACTTATTCCCATTATTTACAGGAGTTGGGGGAACAAAGAAATAGGCCTATTGGAATTACTATAATTTATTTTTCTATACCACCTGTATTTTAATCTGGATCTTTTCATTTAGCCTTAATTTTACTGACCATCCCATTATTTTGATTCTATTTTTTTTTTAATTAAAGGATACCGTGATTTTTTAAATACATTTTATCACAGTTCTTCAGGTTTTTTTTCATTTATTTCTAACTTGTTCCACTCATTCATTCATTTGAAACAGGGGCTTGCTTATGTTGCCAAGGCTGAACTTGATTGAACTGCTAGGCTCAAGAGATTCCCCGACTTATGTCTCCTGAGTAGCTGGCACTACAGGTGCATACCACTACACCTGGCAAGTTCCTTTTAAAGACTTTGTGTCTTTAATACTTTCCAGTCCCATTATTAACAATCCCAATTCTTCTGCAGTTTTTGTTTCCATTTCTTCTGCTACCATTATTTTATCTGGGTTTGTGCACAGCTTTTCTCTTTGCTGCTGTTGCAGAGTTCTAAAATCAAGCCTAAGGTGCTATCTTTAATTTGTAATTGAAGTTTGTCTACTTAAACACTTTAAAATTTCAGAGGTTTGTTATTTTGTTGGGTCTATTTTTACTCTGCCATATTTCCAGTAATTATCTTCTGTGTCAGTGCCATAAAGACTTTTTCTCCATTTTTATACAATGTTGAAGGCTCTATTTTCAATTTAAATCATTCCATTAGATCTTTATGAGATTTCACTTTGATAATGAAGAATTCAAATGTGATGTCTCATATTTCCTCTTTTTTTTTTTAATGCCTCTGGGATTCAGTAGGACTTATATTCCCTTCTGTCTTCTCTATCCCAGGCATGACTGTTCATGCACTACAATTTTATAAAAAAAAAACTTGTTTATCAACATTTAACTACTACTTCTATTTGATTCACAGTTTTCAATTAACAACTTTTAAGAGTATGAGTTGTGGGAAAAAGAACAAAGAATGATATTGAGATAGAAGGAGAATGAAATGGAAGACAAGTTATAAAGGAGGAAAATACTCTCATGTTGAACTTTACATCATAATAACACAAAGGCAGCGAAAAGAAATAGGAAGCAATAAGCATTCCCATCTCAACATGAAATAAACTCCAGGTGTAATACAACACCTGCTTAATTTTAGAAAAAAACTAATCTTGTTCCCAACAAAACATGTTTTTCCTACAATGAAGAAAATAAAAATGCAACAGGAAAGCAGTATCTGTGGCACTCAAAACTATAATCACCTGTGAATGTCTAATTTTTCAGTATCTCTCAAGCTTGATGAATGGGCCAGTGACCCTCTACTTGGGGCCAAATCAGTCTACATTAATGACTCATCAATTCCTGTTTCTTATTCAGGTGGGCATAACAGATATCTGCAGAGCACAAAACAAATATAATCCTTAAAATCTGGTAAGTTTCTAGTTGCTGGAATAAACAGTACTTATTGTTGGTGTAATGTTAACCAACTTACTAGACAACTCACTAGACTTAATATAGAGATGGAACATGAAAATAATCTTCCATGTGAAACTTTCTGAAAAAAAAAATATATATATATATTTTTTTGAGTTACAGTCTCACTCTGTCGCCCAGACTGGAGTGCAGTGGCACACTCCCAGCCACCACAGCCTCGACCTCCTGGGCTCCGGCGATCCTTCTGCCTCAGCCTTCTGTAGCCGGAACTACAGGTGCTCGCTACCATGCCCAGCTAATTTTTGATTTATTATAGAGACAAGGTCTCGCCAAGTTGCCCGGGTGGGTCTCGAACCCACAAGCTCAGGCAGTTCACTTGCCTCGGCCTCCCAAAGTGCTGGATTTACAGGCTGAGTCGCTGAGTCACCGAGCCTGGTCTTGAAAAATATTTTGATTGGGTAACAGATATGTTATTTGAAAAATGGTTGTATCTTTTCTAATCCTTCAAGAAAACCAACCTGACTAAAAAGAAGGAATTAAAATGATCATTTTATTACAGATAATAGTAAAATTAAAAAATCATTGAAAGGACAACAAAAAAGAATACATACTAGTAAATATATGCAATCAATATTAAAATATGAAATACACAAAAGAAGATGTGAATAACTAAAAAGATATGTCCTCTTCTTGGTTGTAAAGACACTAAATACTATAAAGATGTAACTTTTCCTCAAGACTATAAATTCAATGCAGATACAATACAAAAAATACTGACAAGGTTTGTCTTTTTCAAGAGGAAGAGGTGGTTGGAGAAGTGAATTCTAATTTAAAAAGAAAAATGAAATTGAAAGAATGCCCAGAACTATTCCAAAAAAGAAACACCTGTGTTACTGACATATAAATCAGATTAATGGGACAGAATAGAGATATGATATTCATAGTTGCCGTCTGCCAAATATTTTCAGTTTTTCATCTTCTGATCACATGTATGACTGTATTCCCTGTCCCCCTTGTTGTGGGTGGGGTCATGTGACCAATACTTGTCAGTGAGTTGTGCAGAGAACTGATGTATGTCACAAAAAGGCTGAACATTTTATTAATGGTTAAAGACTCTTCAGGTCTCTCTTTCCCTTAGCCAGGACAGCTAGCAAGGTTCAAGATGCCAGCAGCTCCAGTAGCCTAAGTTCCTGAGTGAGAAGATGGAGCAGTTCCCTCAGTCAACTCTTGATTGACATGTACCAAAAGGAAGGAATATACTTGTTGTTATAAGCCTCTAAGATTTTGAAATTGTTTGTTAACATGACAAACCACAGCCTATCCTGGTGGATACAAGAAAATTGAAGAACAGTTCAAGTTAATATCAGAATCTAGTATATCATAAAGTTGACATTTCCCATTAGTAAGAGAAAGATGGATTATTCAGTAATGATATTGGGACAATTAGGTAGCCAGTTGAGAAAAAAATTGAGATATATCCCAACTGTGTCAAAGATTTAAATATAAAAAACAAAATTATGAAAATATTAAAAGATGTCAAAGAATTTTAAAAATAATGTCAAAATAGGGAAGGCCTTTCTAAGTATAACCCAGAAGCAACCTCTCAAAAAAAAAAAAATCCACAAAAACTTTCCACTTAGGGGTAGGGGGAGAAATCAGTCTTATACATTATTTGTGAAACTGTCATTAGTTGAATTAGCAGTCTCCATAAGAGCAACTCAGCAAAATCATACATCCACTTACCTATTGACCCAGCAATTCCACATTTAGAGATTTACCTTTCAGATGTTCTTGCATGTATACTCAAAGACATGTATGTACCAGGCTCTTCATGCAGTTTTATTTACAGAAGTAAAAGGTTGGAAAGAATCTAAAAATGTAACTTAATTGTAAATATTATCACCATAAGCTAACATTTTGCAGTTATTAAGACATATTGTAGATGTATATGTACTGCTTTGGCAGTTTTCATGATAATATTGCTAAGAAAAAACAGAAAGCAAGGTACAGGACCATATAAATAATATAAAAAGAGTTAAGAGACAAGCTAGCTTTGTATATGTCTAAAAGTCTCTGGAAAAATACATAAAAAACTAGTATCAGTGATTGAGCCTCTGACAGATGTTGGAGGAACCTGACATTTCATTCAATACCTATTTATAATATCTTTATTACTTTATAGCATATGCTCATATCACTTATTAAAGAGAACAAAATAAAAAATTTAATTGTAAATGGAATTGGAAAAAGTAAACTATTTTTAAATTTTAAAAAGTTCCCTGCTATTTGTAAAAAGTCTTAGAGATTTAAAATCTTTGATTCTGTTGGGTATGGTGGCTCATGCCTGTAATCCCAGCACTTCGGGAGGTGGAAGTGAGAGGACTGTCTGAGTCCAGGGGTTTGAGACCAGTCTGGACAACTTGGTGAGACCTCATCTCTACAATAAATAAAAAAATTATCTGGGCATGGTGGCATGTGCCTGTGGTTTCAGCTACTTGGAAGGCTGAAGCGGAAGGATCATCTGAGCCCAGCAAGTCGAGGCTGCAGTGGCTGTGAGCGTGCCTCTACACTCCAGTCTGGGTGACACAGATGCCAACTCAAATAAATAAATAAAATATTTGATTCTTATTTAAAAGACTTGGTTGAAAATCCTGGATTTTTCTGGATTTGATGAGAAATTTTATCATAAGAATTATTAGATATTTCATAAATATTCTATAGCTCTATCAGTCTTAAATCTGCATTTGTTTAGTAAAGGTAATTATCTAATAATAATTTTAATTCTTCCCTAACAATTACATATAAATTGTTTCTTTTCTGAGTTGTCTATAGTCCCTAGAATTATGGTAAACATAAACTGAATTATTTCTTGTCTTATTCCTAATCTAATGAGATTGCTGTTTTATCAATAAACAATGTATGTGGCTTCACACATACACACACTCACTACACATGGAAATTTCCATCTGTACCTGTTAATATACCACCTTTTACTGAGTTGAAAAATGCATTCCTTGAGGATAACAGAGATTTTACTCATTATTTTACCAACTCAATAACAATTAGGGTTTTTTCTTTATTTAGTATTTCTCTTTATTCAAAGGCACACATTTGAGGATTTACTGATGAACAACTCTGATATTACTAGAAAATCTTCTATTTCTTTAACCTCTTTTGGTTCTGGCATTATATTGGGATTTTTGAAAAAACAAAAACCCCCAACTGGTCTATTTGAGACTGCTTTAGTAAAGCAGCTAAATCAAGAGCCAGTAAGAAGAGTAATTAAGATGTGGCCTAAGCCAAACATCAGCCCTTTACCAGAATCAGAGTCTTAAACCACTTGAAATATGGATTTAGAATCAATCTTAAATTCCTCAGATGTAAAATAAGAAAAATAAAAATTTCATCACTGACAGTTGGCAGCACCACTTCAATATTCTGGCTGAGCTCCTTGTTTTCAATTAGTTATAGAATATTTTACCTTTGTAAATAAGTCTCATATAATTGGTTGACTCAACATTGCATCTCTCTGGGGTCTCTCATGAATATAGTTCCATGGATTCCAATGATGACTTTGGCTTTGTATTTCATGAAAACTAACAAGTTTGGGAAGTTCATATTTGAAATTATTTTCCTAGTGTCATGTCTTCCAAAAGCAAAAGGGTCAGCCATTGGTTTAAATAAGTCAAAATAATGTGCAAATAAATCTGTTTTGTTTTTTCTTTTTTCTTTTTATTTTTTGAGTCAAAGTCTCACTCTGTTGCTCAGGCTGGAATGCAGTGGCATACTCACGGCCACCGCAGCCTCTACCTGCTGGGCTCAGGCGATCCTTCTATCTCAGCCTTCCAAGTAGCTGGGACTACAGGAATGCACCACCACACCGGCTAATTTTTTGATTTACTGTAGAGATGAGGTCTTGCCAAACTGTTCAGTCTGGTCTTTCCCCTTTGCCTCCCAATGTGCTGGGATTACAGGTGTAAGCCATCGCGCCAGCCAATATCCGTATTAAATAGACTACACTGTCCAGTTTATGGTTTTGTGTTTGTCATATTAGTTTAGATTCAAACTGATTGCTAATGATAAAATAATCAAAATATCATAAGTACAATTATAAATATATAATCTATGGATTTTGATTGCACTCAATGCAGCAATACAATTAATCTAGGAAAAATTACCAACAGAGTCAGTTTAATATAATCTCTGAAACTGGATAAACTTTTTTTTTCTCCAAGCAATTTTTTTTTTTTTTAGTTGGAGTCTCACTCTTTCACCCAGGCTGGGCTGCAGTGACACACTCATAGCCACTGCAGTCTCAATCTCCTGGGCTCAGGTGATCCTTCCGCCTCAGCCTTCCAAGTAGCTGGAACTAAAGGCACATACCACCAATGCCCCATGTATTTTTTGATTTATTGTAGAGATAAGGTCTTACTAAGTTGCCCAGGCTGGTCTTGAACCCATGGGTTCAGGCAATCCTCTCAACTCAGTCTCCCAAAGTGCTGGTATTATAGGCATGAGACAACACGCCCAGCCTTCTCCAAGCAATTCTTTAGGATATTAATAAATGTGAACATTTTACAAGGTGCTTTACAGCTTGTGACTAGGAATCTCATACTTACATCTTATTTAATACTCATAATCACCATGGGGTAGATATTATACTAATATTCAGATAAAGAAACAGCCCAGAAAAATCAAGTTGGCTGTCCAAACCGAAATCACTAGAGTGGTACAAGGTCTGAGTTAACATTTATTTGAATCCAAATCGCTTACTCTCCCTTTGAGATCCTGCTGCCTTCCATAAACCTTAATAAGATTGTACCACCCTGACAAGATTAGAATGGATACACAAGTGAAAACAATTTCTGTGACTGGTTCCTGTGGGCAGTCAGCATGCCAATGCATCTTGGATCATTCATCGTCTTAGAGCCTCTAGAAGGGCCAACACAATAATTCCCAAATAATTTTAAGCAAGATGTGTGTGTGTGTGACTATATGTGTGTCTATGTGTGTGTGTGTATGTATATTTTTTTTAAGATGCGGGGTACAATTCAGGGTTAGGTATACATATGTTCGTTACGCAAGTACCCTTGTTGATGAGGTGTGCCCCTCTCCCTTTGCAGTTTCCCTCAACTAAGGTATTTTTAAACTTTTTATTTTGAAATAATTTCAGATTTACAGAAACATTACAAGAGTTCTCATATACTTCACCTAGCTTCCCCTAATGTTAAAATCTTACCTAATCATAGTACGACAGAAAGTCAACACTGATACAGTACTATTAACTGAAATACAAACTTTATTCACATTTCACCAGTTTTCCCACTAATGTTCTTTTTCTGTTTTTGTATCCAATCCAGGATCCCACATTGCATTTAGTTGTATCCCTTTAGTTTCCTCCAATCTGTGATAAATAACTGTGTCTTTTTTTTTTTTTTTTTGAGTTGGAGTCTTACTCTGTTGCCCAGGGTGGAGTGGAGTGGCACAGCCAGCCACTGCAGTCTCAACCTGCTGGGCTCAGGTGATCCTTCCGCCTCAGCCTTCCAAGCAGCTGGAACTATAGGTGTGAGCTACCACACCTGGCTAATTTTTTGATTTATTGTAGAGATGAGGTCTCACCAAGTTGCCTGGGCTGGTCTCAAACCCCTGAACTCAGGCAATCCTCTCCCTTGCCTCCCAAAGTGCTGGGATTACAGGCTTGAGCTACTGCGCCCAGCCCAGAACTGTGTCCTTTAAATTAACATTAATTAAGGTTCATTTTATTCTGAAAATGTCGTGAAATTTCTGGAAACAACATTGAATATTAAAACCATGCCTTTGGAATTGCTAGGCCTATGTGATAACCAAGCAAACAACCTGAAATAAAGAGCCAGAGTGGCCCCAAAGATAGAAAAAAGGGCTACTCTTTAAACAAAGGGAAGAATTGACTATGATCATCTGAATGGGTCAATTGTATTTAAGACACCTGTCTACAAAAAAAAACCTTTTTATTTATTTATCTATTTTTGAGTTGGAGTCTGACTCCGTCACCCAAACTGGAGTGCAGTGGCACACTCATGGCCACTCAAGTCGACCTGCTGGGCTCCAGCGATCCTTCTGCCTCAGCCTTCCAAGTAGCCAGAACTACAGGGATGCATTACCATATGCGGCTAATTTTTGACTTATTGTAGAGACAAGGTCTTGCCAAGTTGTCTGAGCTGTTCTTGAACCCGCAGGCTCAGACATTCCACTCACCTCGGCCTCCCAAAGTGCTGGGTTTACAGGCTGAGCCACTGAGCCCGGCTAAGAAAATAAATCAATAGTCAGTTATAACTCACTGGAAAAGGACAGGGTACCAGAGAGAAATCAATGCAACTCTGTTTAATGGAGCAGTCATAAAAGATTTATTTAATTTTTTTAAAGGGGTTGAGTTTGTTCAGCGTACAGACAGGGCGAATTAATAACTAAATTCTAAATTCAAGCATACAAAAGTTATTAGAAGACACTAAATTTTCTCTACATATGGACCTCTTTTCTAATTGGTAGCATAAAAGTTGTTGTGCTGTGGGATTCAAACCCTAATTTAAACTCTAAACCCTAGGGAAGGTGTATAGTCTTTAGACCCTATTCAAGCTACTCTGGGAGAAGTGTCCAGAGGATTCTCTATAAACTTTGATAGGTTACTTCTTATTCCTGAGGGTTCTGGATTGAGTACATTGATTCCAGGACTGTAATGGTGAATTCTTTTTTTTTTGAATTGGAGTCTTACTCTGTCGCCTGGGCTGGAGTGCAGTGGCACACTCACAGTCACCCCAGTGTCGACCTGCTGGGCTCTGATGATCCTTCTGCCTCAGCCTTTCAAGTAGCCAGAACTACAGGCGTGTGCTATCATGCCTGGCTAATTTTTTGATTTTTTTATTGTAGAGATGCAGTCTTGCTAAGTTGCCCGGGCTGGTCTTGAACCCCGGGGGCTCAGGCAATCCACTCACCTCAGCCTCCCAAAGTGCTGGGATTACAGGTTGAGCCACTGAGCCCGGCCATGGTGAATTCTTAATTATCAGAAAAGGTACTGGTTTTTTAGAATTCCTACCAGAGTTCAGAATCATTGAAGAGAAAAGATTAGAAGGCATAAGCTGTGTGTACTAAAAGTGAAACAAGAAAGTTTAGTAAACCGTATGCATTTCCAGAGTGGTAAAACAAGCTAACAAATGAAAAATAGAAGATTGTCATTGTACAGTCTTAAAAAGAGAGAAAACAACGTCACTGATGGTTTAGAAATTCATCAGCCAAGAAATGAGAACAAATTAGAGAAAGTTCTACACAATAAGTGGGTTCCACAAAAGATGCCACAGCAGAGGCATTAACCTTGCAGACTTGAGCTTAGCTACTATTCCACTAGGATTGCAGGCAAGTCTCAATATCCCATTTGTAAAATAAGGATAGCTACAACACCCCTCTCTGAGGTGTACCTGACCTGTAATGAGTAGAGCTAGGTGGAACTGGGGTTAGTATTCGACTTTTTCTGAGTCAGGAATCATTTAGCATGAGTCACATCTTCCTGAGCCACTCTGGGTTAGATCCACATCTTTGAGCCTGGGCCACACATGAACTCCTTTCTGAAGTGACGTGTGCAGGATATAGAATTTTGAGAAATAGGCATTAATTTAGCTACATTTCAACAACAATTTCCAGATAGCTTATATAAATTAAAAGCCTTTCTGCTTTGGGATCTTAATTTTGTAGAAGAAAAACTCTATAGTCAAAAAACAGCATCTAAGATGTTCACAACTATTAGTAAAGAATCCAGCAAAGTGTGTAGATTGCTGATAGGGACACTGGTGACTTAAGTTTCTAGATATTATAGTTCTAAGCACTGTCTCAAAGCCCCCTTTGTCTACTAGGATCACCGTGTTCTTTTAAGAAAGATATACAAAGACTTCATCCTTAAAATTACTTCAGGCAGGCTGGTGGTGGCTCATGCCTATAATCCCAGCACTTTAGGAGGCTGAGGTGAAAGGACTGCCTGAGCCCACAGGTTCAAGACACCAGCCTAGGCAACTTGGCAAGACCTCGCCTCCACAATAAATCAAAAAATTAGCCGGGCATGGTGGCACGTGCCTATGGTTTCAGCTGCTTGGAAGGCTGAGGCAGAAGGATCACCTGAGTCAAGCAGGTCGAGGCTGTGGTGGCCCTGAATGTGCCACTGCACTCCAACTCCAGCTTGGGTGACAGATTGAGACTCCAACTCAAAAAAAAAAAAAAGAGACACTTTAGGCAGGCAACAGAACAACCGAGACAAGTGGCAGATGAAATGTTATTTCAGTGTTATGGGGGATGAATCTGGTTCTGCTGATTTTATATTTTCAAAATTCCAAGAAGGTCATAATCATTTCAGAATAGTAAATAATTTCCCTCTCAATGGTTTTTAAAGAGTCAAGACTTGCAATATCATTAGCCCTGGAAGCTCTCTTTCCGTATAAAAAAAATTTTTTTAAGTCCACTATAAATCTTTATCATGCAAAGCACTATAATTCTAATTTTGTAGATGGATATATTAAGGACTATACGCTTGTGGTTTCTTTTCCCCTTTAAGGTCAGGAATGAAAGATGGATGGCTCAGATGAGATGAAATTTACAAGGTATATGCTCCCAATAAGGTCTATTCTCTAATTGATCATTTTTCCCAGGGGCTAATGGGCTCAATGGAAAAATTTACACTTAACTAAACTTACAAGAGGTTGGCTCATAAACCATAATATCAACTCTAAAATTCAAGCCAGGAAATATTTCTAGCAAGTCTTTCTCAGAAGATCCCTGCTCTAACACAATTATAGAAAATAGAATGACATATTCTTAAGAGATGCTTCCATTAAGTTGTCAGCCTTTCTCCTTTAAAAGGATATTTACATTTAGAGAATCAATATTAGCTACCAGAAACAGAAGCCTCCTGAAGAGACAAAATGGCAAATGATCCTTGGTTTTCTCTTTTGTTTATCATTAACAAGATTGTGGATAACTTTCCCTCCTACCTCTCCTTTAATATCTGTTCTCCCTTTTTTCCACTTAATTAGAAATTTTAGCTGGGCAAATGACCATACTTCCCAGCCTTCCTTGCAGCTGTGCATGTCCACATGTTTCAGTTCTGGCCAATGCAATGGATGCAAATGAAATCGTCTGGGAATTCTGCTAAGCAGAACACTGACAGGTGCCTTCTACCTTTGGCTTCATTTCTTTTTCCTGTTCCCATAATGTGTATACCACCATCTTGCTCAATAAGAATGAAGTTTATACCCAAGTGGAGGGTGGAGTGGTAAGAGGGAAACAGGGGTAAGTGGTAAAATGTACCTGATGCCATGAAGCTCCATACCAGAACTGTAACAACTTTTACATGAGTGGGAAACAAATTTTAATATTGTTTTAAACCACTTGCTGTTTTCAGTTTTCTGCCACTCAAAGCTGAACTCATCTATGTATACTGATATTCTAGGTCAGTAATATTTTAAATTTTTTTTATTCACAGACCATGGATCCTAACTCTAGTTCAGATAAATATGATTTTTACTAAGACTATGCATACTACCAGCCTTGTGTCATGCTACTACATTAGGTAACTAATTAGAAACCGGAAAATCTGACATTACAATGTAATCTGCTTGATGTGATATAGGAAGTAGTTTGGAACCAGCAATACAATTTGTCAATTATCTTCACAGAACCATAGAGTTAAAGATATTCAGTACTAGTTAAGTGTCACAATCCAACCACCCACTTTAAGGAAGAAGAAACTGATTGCTTGAGGCCAGGTTTGGGACCAGCCTGAGCAACATAGTGAGACCCCTTCTCTACCAAAAAAAAAAAAAAAAGCCAGGTATGGTGTTGCATACTTTTAAATAGCCAGGTATGGTGTTGCATGCCTGTAGTCCTAGCTAATGGGGAGACCAAGGCAGGGAGATTACTTGATCCCAAGTGACAGACACTGCAGTGAGCCATTATCATGCCACTGCACTCTAGCCTGGGTGGCAGAGCAAGACCCTGTCACTAAAAAAAGCAGTGATTGCTTGACATCAAATACTCATCACTCACTCCCATGCTTCAGGAAAAGTCTGAGAGGGGATAACACTGCTCTGACGTATGCTGTCTATCGGTCTAAGACATTATCTAGTCTCTGAACAAAGTAGGTTGCAGAGAGGAGTAATGTGAAAGAAAAAATAAAAAGAAACTGAAGCACAGTGAGGCTAGGTTTTCAAAGTTAAAAGGTTGGCTTTTATTTTGTTAACTGCATCCACAAATTTGGGAGGAGTATGCCTGAGGAATCCACTTCTATGTATTCTGTTTCCAACAACTCATTTATACTAATATACAACAATTGGTTATCCCAAAATAAAATACCTACCATTTAGCTCATCGAGCTCACATAATAATTAAAAAGGTAGCATGTAACCATAGACATTATATAATAATGTCTGACTTATGCAGAACAGTCAGCAAGAAAACTAGTTATAAGAAGAAAATAGGCGGGGCTCAGTGGCTCAGCCTGTAATCCTAGCACTTTGGGAGGCAGAGGTGAGTGGATTGCCTGAGACCGTGGGTTTGAGACCAGCCTGAGTAACCTGTGAGACTTCATCTCTACAATAAATCGAAAATCAGTTGGGTGTGGTAGCACACGCCTATAGTTCTGGCTACTCGGAAGGTTGAGGCGGAAAGTTTACCAGAGCCCAGCAGGTCGACGCTGGGGTGGCCATGACTGAGTGAGACTGAGTGAGACTGAGCGAGACCCCCCCCCAAAAAAGAAAATAGTAAATAAAGGGATAGCGGTACAACTGCTTTACTTATAATAGTCCCAAAGAAATACACATTATCATCCCTCTGTATTGAAAGATGTACAATTATAGCCGGGCTCGGGCTCGGTGGCTCAGCCTGTAATCCCGCGCCTTTGGGAGGCTGAGGTGAGCGGATTGCCTGAGCCCATGGGTTCGAGACCCGCCTGGGCAGCGAGACCTCATCTCTACAATAAATCAAAAAATCAGCCAGGTGTGGTAGCGTGCGCCTGTAGTTCCAGCTACTTGGAAGGATGAGGCTGAAGGATCGCCAGAGCCCAGCAGGTTGAGGCTGTGGTTGCCAGGAGTGGCCACTGCACTCCAGTCTGGGCGACAGAGTGAGACTCCAACTCAAAAAAAAAAAAAAGAAAGATGTATAATTATGATATCATTCATGTATATAAATGTAGCAAAAAAGAATGATGGGATATGAATCTTTTCTACATTCTATACTAGAATACCATTCTTTAACCTGAAGCTACAGTAATTGTTTATAGGACTTTTCTCATAATGTGCAACTGATGAGTCATAAGATACTAGTCAATTTTCTCTGTTTAAAAAAAGTCACTTCCTCTCTTCTTCCTATAGGAAAGGATCAGTGTACCTCCATGAGCCTTAAGATAACAAAAAAAGAACATGGATGGGCCTTCAAAAGATCACGCTAAGTGGAAGAAGCCAGTCACAAAGGATACATATTGTATGATTTCATTTACATAAAAGGCCCAGAATAGACCTTTTATGTAAATCTACAGAGACAGAAGTAGATTAGTAGTTGCTTGCGGAGGGGGGACGTGTGAGGAGAGTGAGAGGACTGGGAGGTAAAAGCTAGCTGGAGGGCAAGGTTTCTTCTTGGGATAATGATAATGAAAATATTCTAAAAGTGATTGTGGTGATAGATGCACAATTTTGAATATTCTAAAAGCCATCAAATTGTACACTTTGAGCAAACTATATAGGATGTTAAATTATGTCTCAAGCTATTTTTAAAAAGGCAAAAAGAGAACTGCCTTAAAACAACCATCAAAAATATATGTAAACATTTAGGATATGTAATCATTTAGAACTGTAATTTCCTAAAAAGCTAAGAAAGTATGACGTGAAGTTAAGTAGTAACAATTTTTTACATCATCTGACAACCACTGGAATGGAACTTCTGACCAGTCACAGCTCAGCAGCCATAATAGGTCTCATATTTATGAAAAAGAGAGATCTAAGATGTAGTAAAAATTGTGTTATGTTCCCTTCATCTAATGCCCCATCCCTTGCAGAGCAACAATAATCATTAGGAGACCACCTAATTAAAGGAGATAAACTACACTCACAATAACTCTGAAATATTCAATTATAATTGCTCTTATCTGGGGGTAAGTGGTGATTCACCAAGGACACACAGTTAACAAATAGTATGGTCAGAACTTACTCAAATCTGAGATGCTTTTCTCTCTGTCTACTTCTTTTTTGCCTTTATGACAATATATCTGGAACTTCACTGGGTTTTAAAAGAGTTGGAAGTTTGTGGGAAGTTATTTCAGCCTCAAAAAAGTAATGACATTCATTATGAAGTGCCAGTTTTTTTCAGATTCACAGGAACCCTTAAGTCAGATCATATGTAAAATAACAGAAAAATAATATTAAAATGACAATGACAGATCTAATATTCAGAAGTGAACTAGAACTTAACTTCATTGAAGTTAAGTTATATAAAGTTATTCATCAAGTGTTTCTTACTACAAAATGTGGATTTCTGTAAATGCAGACTGAACAATATCTGGCACATAAAACATACTCAACAGATAGTTACTGACATGAATAAAGGTAAGAGAGTAAATCCAAACAGTGTATTGGATGAAATAATTGAAATGGTCATAAAAAGACAAAAACCACTCTAATTTCAGGTAGAGGACAGAAAAGAGAATGTACTACAAGATTTGTGGCCTCAAAAGAGCAGAGCTTCAAGCCCAAGTGTGCTCCATCACTTTCTAAGCCCTACATACTTAACACAAGGGAACAGGACAAAGACTAGTGGGCCCAAGCGCAGTGGGCTTCTAGCTGTCTTAAATGAGAGCAAGGAGGCAACAAAGTTGAAACACAATTTCCTAGAAGGGCTCTCTGAAGAAAGGAAGGGTGTCTTCTTCATCTAAATGGTAAAATTAACCCTAATGCTCATCACCTAGTATGATGATTTGCATATAGTAGGTGTTCTACATGCATGTGCTTAATTCAACAGATAGGAAAATGTAATTTTCAGCACTAAAACCATTTTAGAGCCTTGATGGGAATACTCAGCTTTCATGATTTAGCTCAACTGATTAAAAATAATTATACTGGTTTTATCTATGGCCCTTTCAGGCACTCCTTTATAATGGCATTCTTTATCTTTCAGAGATAACCTAAAGTGTTATTATTATTTTTAAGTAAACAGTGTAATGAGTAAAGACACACAGCAAGGGTTTGCCTATAGAGAAATCACACTAGCACATATATGTACTTTTAATGGACTTCTCAAATAATATATATATATTTTGAGTTGGAGTCTCACTGTTGCCCAGACTGGAGTGCAGTGCCCAGACTGGAGTGCAGCCTCAACCTGCTGGGCTCCAGTGATCCTTCCGCCTCAGCCTTCGAAGTAGCTGGAACTACAGGTGCACGCTACCACGCCCGGCTAATTTTTTTTAAATTTATTTATTGTAGAGATGAGGTCTCACCAAGTTGCCCAGGCAGGTCTC
>NW_007253103.1:423500-433995 GCF_000164805.1 Carlito syrichta
CAGGCAATCCACTCACCTCAGCCTCCCAAAGGCGCAGGATTACAGGCTGAGCCACTGAGGCCGGCTCAAATAATATATTGATTAGAGGTTGTCTAAGATGGTTACTAAGACAAGGACACCAACCTGTTTAATTTTCATTTGATACCAAGGTTACTTTCCCCAGAATACATGAATTCAGGAGATGAACAAAAACAAACTGGCTTAAGGTAAAACAGAGCAGGACAAATACATAAGGCTTTACTCAGCATTACTTTATTTGGTAATCTTACTGAATAGGAATGTGAAGGCGTGAAGTTAAACAAAGGTGTTTAATCAGCAACGGTGATCAAGAACTCTCTCCCATAGAATACAATTTCAATAAAAAGAAGAATATTAAGTGAAGAAGTCGCTCTGTTTTCAAAAATATTTAAGCATTAGGTCTATAATACACAGCTTTAATTTCTTTAGTCTACATACAATTTCACAAAAACACTAAAAATATATTAGGAACACACACACATGAAAAAACCCAGTAATTGCTGGAGGGAAAGAATATATGAGAAAACATTAAGAAGGAAAAGCGTGTCCTATGCTTTTCATTTCTGTCTTTACAGATATGTGCCCCCATAGATCTGACTGGTCAACTTCCTTCTTCTCAAAAGATTTAAAGTCAAATTAAAATGGAAAAAGAAACAAAAGAGAAACTAAAAGATCAAATAATATTCAAACTAGTAGGCCTCAAAAGTGTAAGTCCTAGAGTAATTAAGAATTTAGAATCACTTAGGTGATATTTCAGAGAAATTATAAAAATTGGGCAAGTGAGGCTCCTGAGTATTATAAAAGGACAACTTAACCTAATTTCAGTCAAGTGGCAGTGAGTAGCAGAGGTAGGATAAGAAGGGTAGCAGAGTTCTCTTTGTAATCCAAACAACTCTAGATCGAAGGTTTGGTTCTCTAAAAATAATATTAAGCAAAAAGGTCTAGAAGAAAAATTACAGTATGATCATCACTGTTTTCTTTTCCATCTTATGAGGAAACACATTTTAAAATAATGTCTTTTTACAGTGTTTATTTATACTTTGTCTTTGATTCCAGATGCAGGAACTTCCTGTCTAGGAACTTAGTAGTATTTCTCTTGTCAGAGACTCTCGTCTATGAAGAATGAATGGATTTAGGGGCTAGGCCAAATCGACTCTAGGAATCCCCTGACTTCTTATCCTAATCTAGAACTCTTTCCTCTTCACTGCTTGATTCTAGTCTATAAAATACTTTCGCATATCTTTACCTTTAGTTTTCAGAGGTATTAGAGTACATACCTCAGTTGTAACAGGAAAGCAATCATTCTTATTTTGTTATACTACTCAGAATTTCACTGTAACCCTCATCTTCAATTAACTCAATCCCTTTTATTCTGATTAAACTTCATTATCTTTTATCAAGGGCACACTGTATAAAATTATTTGGCAGTCTCTCATACAAACTGTATTTCAGAGTAACCTCAAACAGTCCTTCCTAGTTGATAAGGTAAAGGTCTTCTTTATAGAATTCCTGCTAATAAATGTGGAAGAGATGACAGAATAAGAAAATCAGCCAGGCTCGGTGGCTCAGCCTGCAATCCCAGCGCTTTGGGAGGCCGAGGTGAGTGGATTGCCTGAGCTTGCGGGTTTGAGACCCGCTTGGGCAACTTGGCAAGACCTCATCTCTACAATAAATCAAAAAATTAGCCGAGCGTGGTAGCGCACGCCTGTAGTTCCAGCTACTTGGAAGGCTGAGGTGGAAGGATGGCCGGAGCCCAGCAGGTCAAGGCTGCGGTGGCCGGGAGCGGCCACTGCACTCCAGTCTGGGTGACAGAGTGAGACTCCAACTCAAAAAAAAAAAAAAGACAAGAAAATCACCATTTTGCTACCACAGATTAAATAACTTATGCTGATGGGGTCTTTTAGCAACACTAGAAGTAGGGTAGACAGATACAGCAGGCCTTTGGTTGTGAATAATGATTCAGCACTTAGTAAGCACTCTCACCAAAAAACTTAAATTTGATTTTTTTTTTCTTGAGTTGGAGTCTCACTCTGTCGCCCAGACTGGAGTGCAGTGGCCGCTCCCGGCCACCGCAGCCTCAACCTGCTGGCTCTGGTTGATCCTTCCGCCTCAGCCTTCCAAGTCGCTGGAACTACAGGCGTGCGCTACCACACACAGCTAATTTTTTTTATTTATTGTAGAGATGAGGTCTCGCCAAGTTGCCCAGGCAGGTCTCAAACCCGCGGGCTCAGGCAATCCACTCATCTCAGCCTCCCACAGCGCAGGATTACAGGCTGAGCCACTGAGCCCGGCAAATTTGATTTTAATCAAGCCTCTAGAGCTAACTTCCCTTTATAGGAATTACAGGGAACAGAGCAACCAACTGACGCCACGATAAAGCTAGCAAAAAAATCCCAAATGTGAGAAATTCCACAGGATAACCTGACCCAGTTCCTGCAATGAGTCCATTAAATGAAACAAAAAAAAGGGGGTGGAGGAATTGTCCTAGATCAAAACAGAATGACCAAATGTGTGATCAAGACAAAATGACCAAATGTGTGATCTGTGAAGTTTGAATCCCAGGATGAACAAACCATCTCTAAAAAAAGATACTCTAGAGACAATCTGGCAAAGCTGAACAAGGTCGAGCTATTAGATGAGACCAAAGAGTAACTGTCAATTTTATTTGGTGTGAGAACAGCATTTTGGTTCTATAAAACAATGTCCTCATTTTTTAGAGGTAAACTGGTATGCCAAGGTGAAGTTCTGGGATTTTTTTTCAAATATTTCAGCAAAGGAAGATAACAGATAAAAGGATAAATGAAACAAATACAGTAAAATCTTGTTAATTGTCAAATCTGAGTGGTGGGCACATGGAAGTATAATGTACTATCTACTTTTGAATATGTATACATTTCTCCATAATACAAAAATTTAAAAAAAGACCCTCACTAGCAGAGAGGTCTGAAAAATAGTACAGGTAAATCCATTGAGTAATACTAATCTCAGGCAGAAAATAAAAGGATCAATAAAAAAAAAAGTCATGGCAGTTGATTATTAGAAGTGGAGGCCGGGCTTGGTGGCTCAGTCTGTAATCCCAGCACTTTGGGAGGCTGAGGTGAGTGGACTGCCTGATCCCATGCGTTCGAGACCAGCCTGGGCAACTTGGCGAGATCTCGTCTCTACAATAAAAAAAAAATTAGCTGGGCATGGTAGCATGCACCTATAGTTCTGGCTACTTGGAAGGCTGAGGCGGAAGGATCACCTGAGCCCAGCAAGTCGATGCTGGATAGTTGTGAGCGTGCCACTGCACTTCAACCTGGGCGATGGAGTGAGACTCCAACTTAAAAAAAAAAAGAAGTGGAATGAGCTATATGGAAAGTATCATTTTTTTTCCCCTTGTATAATATGGCCAGACAGCTTTATAATTTTTTTTTTTTGGAGTCGAAGTTTCACTCTGTCGCCAAGGCTGGAGTGCGGTAGCACGCTCACGGCCACTGCAGCCTCTACCTGCTGGGCTCGGGTGATTCCTCCACTTCAGCCTTCCAAGTAGCTGGGACTACAGGTATGCACCACCATGCCTGGCTAATTTTTTAATTTATTGTAGAGATGGGGTCTCACCAAGTTTCCCAGGCTGGTCTCGAGCCTGTGGGCTCAGGCAATTCGCTCACCTCAGACTCCCAAAGTGCTGGGATTATAGGCGTGAGCCACTGCTCCTGGCCTATATAATTTAAATATTGTTTTATTTAGGTTATTTCACTAAGAATTACCAGAAGAGAACAAGCATTTTTATAGAATACGTTTTTTTAAAAACAAAAAAATAATTAGGAATGTAGCTGTCTATTTCCTTCCCTCAGAACTATATCATGCTTTCACATAATTCTGGAGTTCTAAATGGATGATGGTAGTGAATTGAAATAGAGAAAACTGAGACACAGAAAACAGAAGTCACAGCTGTATTCTGAACTAAATGCTGCGAGTTTTTATTTTTGTGTAATAATTTTCTAAGAATTCAGAGTCTCTATCATATCCCTTCTGAAACAGTATTTTAACTTTTAAATGCAGTATACACAAAGTATCCCACAGACAGTGCTGACTAAGGTTTTTGGAGTCAATTTCCAAAATCCTCCAAGTAGTTCAAAGTAAACCAAACAGAAAATCAATACTCTTTCAGAAACAGCTCCAAAGCATAAAATATTTCATTTCTAATAGAGCAGTGGTTCTTAACCTTTCTTAGGGTCATGGACCCTTCTGAAAAATCTTCCAATAGAAAAAAATCTACATCCTTTTCCAAAGCTTTTATCATAAACAACTCTAAACCAAGTACAAATTCATCAACTCAACACTAAAGGCCTCCCATGAATTGGCCCAGGCTTTTCATCCTCATTCCCCATTCTTTGTCTAAATACCACACTTTAAGCCGGGCTTGGTGGTTCAGCCTATAATCCCGCGCCTTTGGGAGGCTGAGGTGAGTGGATTGCCTGAGCCCGCCGGTTTGAGACCCGCCTGGGCAGCGAGACCTCATCTCTATAATAAATCAAAAAATTAGCTGGGCGTGGTAGCGCACGCCTTTAATTTCGGCTACTGGGAAGACTGAGGAGGAAGGATCGCCGGAGCCCAGCTGGTCGAGGCTGCAGTGGCCGGGAGCAGCCACTGCACTCCAGTCTGGGAGACAGAGTGAGACTCCAACTCAAAAAAACAAAAACAAAAACCCTACCAAAAAAACCTACCAAATAAATAAATAAAAAAATACCACACCTTAGTAAAATACATTATTTATGGTTCCTGAAGATGACTCCCCCTCTTGATACTTGGACTATCTGCATACCCCAGGCTATCCCTAACAATCTGATAAAAATCAGTCCATCCTTCACAATGTGTCTCAAGTAATACAACCTCCATGAAACCTGCTTTGATCCCATAAACGTTCCTCTGAAATTCAATTTTCTGTGCTTCTATATTTCCAATACTTTTCTCCATTTTACATCATGGTCTACTGAATACTTGTCTAATGTGTGAGACAGCAGTCAAACTGAAATTATCATCAAGGAAATAAGTTCCTAACCCCCTTGGTGGGTTGAATGGTAGCCCCCTGAAAGATATGTCCATTTCTTAATACCAGAAACCTGTGAATGTGACTTTATTTGGAAAAGGGGTATTTGCAGATGTAATTAAGGATCTGAAGATGAGATTATTTTGGACTATTTAGGTGGACTCTAATTCCAGTAATGGGTATCTTTATAAGAGAGAAAAAGAGGAGAAGGCCATGTGAAGATAGAAGCAGAGACTGGAAGTGTGGAGTCACCAGAGGGTAGAAAAAGCAAGGAAAGATTCTCCTCTAGACTCTTCGGAGAAAGCACAGCAGCCCTGCAGACACTTTGATTTTAGACTTCTGGCCTCTAGAACTGTAGAATAAAAAATGTTGTTGTAAGCCACCAAATCTGTGGCAATTTGTTTTGGCAATGCTAGAAAACTAATACACTCCCTTTGCTCCATTCTAATTCTTTTTCTTTTTCTTTTTTTGAGTCAGGGTCTCACTCTGTTACTCAGGTTGGAGTGCAGTGGCACAATCACAGCTCACCACAGTCTTGAACTCCTGGGTTCATGTGATCTTCCTGTCTCAGCCTCGCGAGTAGCTGGGACTACAGTGTGTGCCATCACATTCAGCTAATTTTTTGTAGAGACAAGGTCTCACTACATTGCCCAGGCTGCCATTCTAATTCTGACAATTCATTTTTAATTACTGCTGTAGTTCTGCAGGAGCATCAGAAGAGATTTTAGAAATGTAGATTCCCTCAAACCTCTCCTTATTCTGCAGCTATTCTCTGCAAAGATCTCTGAACATTTTATCAATAGCTCTCCAGAGGTGCCAGTGTAGGATAGCATCTGAACAACAAAAAGACTGTATTTTTATGAAAGTTAACAACATCCAGTATGATAGGTGGTGGGCTTTGGAGGATGAAGATCTGGGAAGACCTGGGTTCTTAACCTGGCCCCGCAACTTGTGAACAGCTGTTTCTCTTTTAGAGATGTAAGGAGTAAATAAGCAGTAAAGTTTGCCGGCCATGGTCATGGCTCATGCCTATAATCCCAGCACTTTGGGAGGCTGAGGTGAGAGGACTGCCTGAGTCCACGGGTTCGAGACCAGCCTAGGCAACTTGGTGAGACCTCATCTCTACAATAAATCAAAAAATTAGCCAGGTGTGGTGACACGTGCCTGCAGTTCCTACTACTTGGAAGGCTGAGATGGAAGGATCACCCGAACCCAGCAGGTTGAGGCTGCGGTGGCCATGAGCATGCCACTGCATTCCAGTCTGGGCGACAGAGTAAGACTCTGGCTCAAAAAAATTTAAAAAGTAAAAATGAGCAATACACGTAAAGCTACTACCATAAAAGGTTTTTCGTACAAGTTAACTAATGTGAAAGATTATTTTCTGGGTACACTATTGCTTCTGGCTATTAATATACTGTTCTGTGATTTTGTTAAAAGAAAAAATCTTTCTCACTACACAAAAATTTCTTCTTGCCTCTTCTCGGAAAATCAACAAGTCTGAATAAAGATTTTCATTATAGCCATGAGATTTCCAACATATTTTTGAAGAAGTTTTGTAATTTCTTTCATACTAAAGAAAAAAGACGAACGCTTACACCTTTGTTTTCCTTCCCATCCATTTCCTACAAACTACATTAGCTCATAATTTGGTGTTCCATTATCTGCCAATTTTTTCATTCAGTCCAAAATAAAGAGAATATTTGAATATTCCATTCTATTCTATACCACTGAGTATAATTAATTTCAAATGCTCAAATTTGGGATGAACATTGAAGAGTTATAGGTAGTCATAATTTTTTGTTTGCCTAGATGAACTTAACAAACTTAACACTGTAGCATCATTAAATCTCCAAATTTGAAAAAAAAATGTTTTAAAGGTAACATAAAGCATACTGATAGACAACAGTGAAGCCATTAATTTTCAGAATTCAACAAACACTGTCATAAAATGAACTGAATGCTCTTGTTCACAATAGTAAGAACATGGAACCAACCGTGCTGCCCACCAAGAGGACTGGATAAAAAAAAATGTGATACATATATATGATGGAATATTATATTATACAGTCATAAAGAAGGACAAAATCATAAACTTCACAGCAACCTGGATGGACTCAGAGTCTATAATACTGAGCAGTCTATCACAGAAACAAAGAACTGAGTACTAACTACATGTTCTCACTCATAAGCAGACCTTGAACAATTATCGTAATATAGCAGGAAATTGCTGTGGAGCGGGGGGAATGTGGGATTGGCAGTAGTGGAAACCTGTCAGGGGAGAGTGGGGCACACCTCATCAACAAGGCTACCTGCATAATGAATATTTGTATAGCTAACCCTGAATTATATCCCATATCTTTAAAATAAAAAATAAAAAAAACTGAATGCTCATTACACTTACAGTACACTATTTGCAATTCTTTTGCTATACATTATGAAATTAAATTTGCTAAAGGAAGTGAAGAATTATATCTGATACAAGCACCTGTCAAATTGGAAAAACATAAGTAGCAGACAAAATGAGAAATAGATATCAAGATACATAATTAACCTTCTATAGAAGCCTTTGGTTCACATAGGAACAAACAGACAAGATGAAAAACCTGCCTAACCCACATAACCAAACTTTAGAAAAAGAAGATGACAACAAAAAGAATAGGCAAACTTCACTTTAAGAAAAATCAATGAAAGAAAACTGAAACTATAAAAGCAGGTAAACTGGAAGTTACTTATAATATTAAAACCTTCACTATAGTTCATTTAGTAGTAAGTAACTCTAATAATAATCTTAACAGATTGAATCCATAAAAATTCAAATTGCATTAAACTTTTCCAGAGTAACTTCATAACCTCACATGAGTTTCACTTGTAATGCTATCTAAAAAAGTGGTTTCCTTTCCCTTGCCACTGCAGGCTTGCTCCAACTCCCTGGAACACCACTGAGGGCTGGTGCAACTCTGGTATCAACGTATCCTTAGCGAAGGTGGAGGGCCCAAGCTGGCTTACCTAAAAGTGGCCAACCAAAAGGAAGGCCACCAACTAGCTTTCCTGGACCTGGTTGGCACAGAACAGTGTTTGGTTGCTACCTCCAGAACAGAGGTGGCTCACTCAGCCAGTTGGCTTTCAGAGTACTGCACTAGTTGGAATGGTCACAATTCCTTTCAAGTCATTTGACATTCTTTTAGAACCTTCAATTTACCCAACTCTACATTCTGAAGACTAAATTGCTCAGATAATTAGAGGAGTTCCCACTACCTGAATAAGAAAAAAAGATGCAGAGTAACTGCTAAGTCAATTACTTCAATAAACAGTTTCTACAACTAAAAATTGCTCTCAATATTAGCTTGTATATTATCTATCTTAAAATATAAAATATTCCAATGATTATTAAGCAAACTTTCAAAATAAAAACCAAGAGAAATAATAAGGGAATAAGCTAAAACACAAAATTTAACATGCATAAAAATTGTAAGAATCCCTTAAGGCTGGAAGGACCTGACTCTCCCTACTCTGAACTTCTACAGAGCCTGTCTATATCCCTCATGTGGCCCTCAGAGTGAACCTACATGTATTTACCTTCCCAGCTAGCTAGTAGGTGAAAAGAACAGTCTTATAGTTCTGTTTTCAAAAGAAAAAAAGAAAGAAAGAAAGAAAAATCTGGTGATGCCATGCTGGGTGTAAAAGTTCCATTTCCAGAAGTAAGAAAACTTAATGTGGAATAACATGAAGAAAGAACTTCAACTCTGAGAAAACCAAATAAATGAAGGACAAGACTTGGTTTGAAATAAAAATATTTTATCAAATGATCACAATGATTTAACAATGACCAAACTGCTGGGAAGTGCTATAGGGTGCTCATTTGTCAACTGTAGATAATTTCACCAATTTACCACAGGGGCTAATCTCGGGACTAGAGAGAGGCAAGAAATAAGGAAAAACAACAACAACAACAATACAAACACACAAAACCAAGAAAGCTGAATCATTCTAGTTAACATACCCTAGGAGATATAAGTGTTCTGGACAAAAATATTACAGAGTGCTGGGCACAGTGCCTTATACCTATAATCCCAGCATTTTGGGAGGCCAAGGTGGGAGGATCACTTGAGTTCAGGGATTCAAGACCAGCTTGGGCAACATAGCAAGATCCTGTCTCTACCAAAAAAAAAAATTAGCAGGTGTGGTGGCGCACACCTGTAGTCCCAGCAACTTGGGAGGCTGAAATGGGAGGTTCACTCGAGTCCAGGAGGTCAGTGAGCCAAGACTGTGCCACTGCACTCCAGCCTGAGCAACCGAGTGAGACCCTGTCTCAAAAAAAAAAAAAGAGAGAGACAAAGTCAGTCAAATATTATAAATTGAAGAAAGATATTAATAATTGTTATTATAATTATTTTTCATTGATTTTGCTTCCATGCCAAGTACTGAGTTTAGCATTTTACGTGTTATCACATTATCACACACAATAAACACATAGGTAGATTATATTATTATTATTCACTTTATAAATGAAGAAACAGAGAGGTTAGGAAAACTGCCCAGTCATATGGTAAAAAGTGAAAGAGTTGGAATTCAACTTCAACCAGTCTGATGCCAGAATCCATGTGCAAGACTGTCAATATTAAATCATACTTATGAAAGAATGAAATGTAATAAAACATGCGAAAAATTCAATCATTAATATACTAGTAATAATTTTTTCAACTCCTAGGGGTAGCAAAAATTGTAATTCTTAACAAATGAAAATGCACTGAGTACAGTAGCTCACGTCTATAATCCCAGTACTTGGGGAGGCCAAGGCGGGAAAATAGCTTGAGCACGGGAATTTGGGATCAGCCTAAACAACATAGAAAGACCTTGTCTCTACAAAATTTTTTTTTAAATTAGCAGGTAGACCGGGCACGGTGGCTCAAGCCTGTAATCCCAGCTCTTTGGGAGGCTGAGGTAAGAGGATTGCCTGAGCCCAAGGGTTCGAGAACAGCCTGGGCAACTTGGCAAGACCTCAGCTCCACAATAAATCAAAAAATTAGCCAGGTGTGATAGTGCGTGCCTGTAGTTCCAGCTACTTGGAAGGCTGAGGTGGAAGGATCACCTGAGCCCAGGAGGTCAAGGCTTTGGTGAGCTGTGATTGTGCCACCGCACTCTAGTCTGGGTGACAAAGTGAGATCCCAACTCAAAAAAAAAAAAAGGAAAAAAATGTGCCAGGCACACTGTCTCATGCCTATAACCTCAGTTCAAGTTCATCCTGGGCAACGCAGTGAGACCTTGTTTCTTTAAAAAAAAAAAAAGAAAAGAAAAGAAAAAGAAAAAAGTTAATTAAAAAAAAAAGAAGCTGGGCTCGGTGGCTCAGCCTGTAATCCCGTGCCTTTGGGAGGCTGAGGTGAGTGAATTGCCTGAGCCCATGGGTTCAAGACCCGCCTGGGCAACTTGGCGAGACCTCATCTCCCA
>NW_007253103.1:434053-435702 GCF_000164805.1 Carlito syrichta
AGGCTGAGGCGGAAGGATCGCCGGAGCCCAGCAGGTCGAGGCTGCGGTGGCCAGGAACGGCCACTGCACTCCAGTCTGGGCAACAGAGTGAGACTCTAACTCAAAAAAAAAAAAAAAAAAAGGTCGGGCGTAGTGGCTCATGCCAATAATCCCAGCACTTTGGGAGGCCAAGGTGAGAGGATTGCCTGAGCCCACGGGTTCCAGACCACCTCAGGCAACTTGGCAAGACCTCATGTCTACAATTTAAATAAAAAAATTAGCAGGGTGTGGTGGTGCATGCCTCTAGTTCTAGCTACTTGGAAGGCTGAGGCAGAAGGATTACCTGAGCCCTATAAGTTGAGGCTGCTGTGGCCAAGAGCGTGCCACTGCACTCCAGCTTGGGTGACAGAGTGAGATGCCAATTCAAAAAAAAAAGAAGAAGGAAATGTATTCTCTTGTTAGAAATTTTTTAAAGGCAAGAGCTATTTACCAGGTTAAAAATGTCAGTTGTGCCCTTTTCTGCCCATATATTGAGCAGGTACTTGTGCTAGCTGCTGTCCTAGTGAACATAGTGGAAAAGGACAGATGAGGACCTTGCCTTCCTAAAGCTGAACTTCCAGTGGAGATAAGAGACCAAAAAGAAAAAAAAAGAAAAAAATCAGTCAATATCAGAATTTCAGAGAGTGATATGTACTAAAGAGAAGGTAGGGAGGAAATGTGAAGTTTCCTTTTGAAAGATTTAACCATGCGGGTAAACAGAAGAGGATAGAGCAAGGTCAGGGAAAAGTTGTTGAAATTTTTTTTTTTTTTTTTGAGTTGGAGTCTCACTCTGCCGCCCAGACTGGAGTGCAGTGGCCGTTCCCGGCCACCGCAGCCTCGACCTGCTGGGCTCCAGCGATCTTTCCGCCTCAGCCTTCCGAGTAGCCGAAATTACAGGCATGCGCTACCGCGCCCGGCTGATTTTTTAATTTATTGTAGAGATGAGGTCTCGCTGCCCAGGCGGGTCTCAAACCTGCGGGCTCAGGCAATCCGCTCACCTCAGCCCCCCAAAGGCGCAGGATTACAGGCTGAGCCACCAAGCCCGGCTCCTATTGTTTTTAAAGATGAGCAACATCATAACATGTGTGCATGCTGACATAAACAGTCCCCTGGAGAACTGCTGATTATACAAGATAGAGAGCACAAATGCAGGAGCTATGGGGTAAGAAGAGGTATGATGTCTCGAAGGTATGAGGAGAAATACGGTGGAAGGGAGTTGGCCTCTGACTGGAGAAAGAGGAAACCTGGGTCCCAAGGAAGGAAGATTTCTACCTTTGGTGAGGGGAAGCTGAGGGGTTTCTGTCCGAAATCTTCTAAACCCTCAAGGAACTATGAAGCTAGCTTATCGGGAAGGAGGGGTGGATTACTGATAAGTTTAAGGAGTAGGGAGAAGTTATGAAATACTGTATAGGCAAAAAGGTCTTATTAGGAATCAGTGGTAGCTTTGCTAGATGGTACTGAGTACCCACTTCAGATTTTTGGTCATGAACCTTAAGGTCTTGAGTAATATTCAGTCACTCAGGTGCAGTCATGGAAAAGCTAGATGAAATGATAAGGCAGCTATAAATAGAAAAAAATATTTGCCGGGCTCGGTGGCTCAGCCTGTAATCCCGTGCCTTTGGGAGGCTGAG
>NW_007253103.1:435885-441446 GCF_000164805.1 Carlito syrichta
AGGCTGCGGTGGCCGGGAGCGGCCACTGCACTCCAATCTGGGCAACAGAGTGAGACTCCAACTCAAAAAAAGAAAAAAATATTTTAAAATTTTTAGGCCGGGTGTGATAGTTCATACCTGTAATCCCAACACTTTGGAACGCTGAGGTAGGAGGATGGCTTCAGTCAAGGAGTCAAGACCAGCCCAGGCAACATATTGAGACCTTGTCTCTACAAAAAAATTAAAAAGTTAGCTGGATGTGGTGGTACATGACTCTAGTCCCAGGTACTTGGGAGGCTGAGCCTTGGAGATTGAGGCTGCAGTGGGCTATGACTACACCACTGCTGCACTACAGCCTAGGTAACAGAGTGAGACTCTTAAATTTAAAAATTTAAGGAATGGGCCAGGCGCGGTGGCTCAAACCTGTAATCCCAGCATTTTGGGAGGCAAGGCGAGAGGATTGCCTGAGCTCAGGGGTTCGAGACCAGCCTGGACAACTTGGTGAGATCTCGTCTCTACAATAAGAAAAAAATTAACCGGGTATGGTAGTGCATGCCTGTAGTTTCAGCTACTTGGAAGGCTGAGGTGGAAGGATCACCTGAGCCCAGCAGTTCGAGGGTGCCTGTGAGCGTGCCACTGCACTTTAGCCTGGGCGACAGAATGAGATTCCAATAAAAAAAAAAAATTTTAAGGAATACTTAAAGAAATATGTATCCACAAGATAAACTGACAATGTCATCTCAAACCATGGTCTATACAGGTCCGTTTGTTTCCATCTTCTCATCACAGGAATTCTTGCAAACAATATATCTGTCACATTTAGTAATGACATATTTATTTATTTACTTATTTATTTATGGATAAAAGTCTCACTATGTTGCCCAGGTTGATCTTGAACTCCTGTGCTCAAACAGTCCTCCTGTCTCAGCCCACAAAGTGCTAGGATTATAGGCATGAGTCACCACGCCTTGCCTCACCTGATATTTTAATTGATGATTCCATATAAAAGTAAAAATGCAAACTTAGTCCCCTCCCCCACGAATATACACACATCTACAGTGCTTAATCTCAAAATGCCTGAACAGCTGTCACAGAGCAAACAAGAAGATGGATGCTGACCTGATGGTTTTGGGCATCTAGCAGTGCCAGGTACATGCTCTTGATCATCCACCTGTGCTCCTAAACTATGATGCTGGCTCAAGACCCAAAACATTCTGAGGAGAATTCATGTTTACACAGGGTCAAGGGGAGGAAACACAGACCCTACCTCTTAATGGAGGCACAAAGAATAGCATATTAGGTGAGATAGGGTGTGTGTGTATGTGTGTGTGTGTGCGTGCGTTGTGTGTGTGTGTGTGTGTGTGTGTGTGTGTGTGTGTGTACATACATTATGTGCATGCATGCCATTTTTGGAAAATACAGTCTGCCTCATAAGCAAAATGGAAAAAAAAGACCTATACTAAAGTATATCATAAAATGTTAGGATTATCAGGGATAAACTGAAGATCCTAAAATTTTCCAGAGTGAGAGGAAAAAGGGAATGCGGATTAAAATGGCACTGGAGGCCAGGCACAGTGGCTCAAGCCTGTAATCCCAGCATTTTGGGAGGCCGAGGTGAGAGGACTGCCTGAGCCCAGGGGTTTGAGAGTAGCCTGGGCAACATGGCGAGATCTTGTCTCTACAATAAGTCGAAAAAATTAGCTGAGTGTTCCAGGTATTTGGAAGGCTGAGGTGGAAAGATTGCCTGAACTCAGCAGATCAAGGCTCCAGGGGCCGTGCACGTGCCACTGCCCTCCAGACAGGGTGACAGACTAAGACTCTGACTCAAAAAAAATAAAATAAAATAAAATAAAATAAAATGGCACTGGAATTCTCAATAGTAACACTGGAAGCTAATGGAACATGTCTTCAAAAGAGGGACACTAATTTTTAATTTACAATTTAATAACGGGTTAAACTATCATTCAAATGTGAGGATAAAATAAGGGCATTTCAAGACATGCAACTTCTGAATTCAGAAGGAATTTCAAAATTTGTATGTACACTTTCTCAGGAAGCCACAAAGAATAAGGAAGACACAGGATCCAGGAAGTAGATAATCCAACATAGGAGGAAGGCAAAGGGAATTCCCAAGATGATGACAAAGGGAAGTCCCAGGATGACGGCTATGCAGCAGTCCAGACAGCAAACCAGTTCATACTGGAAAAAGAGAAGGGCTCCAGCAAGACCATCTCCCAGGAAAAAGATATGAAACTAAGAGAGTACCTGATCATAGCGTAAGGTTATCAGTTCTGTCATAGCTTGAGGATAGATCAGTGACTGATACAAAGAAAACTCAGCAAATAAAAACCAACCAAGCAAAAGAGGTAATCATTCATTCAGGACAAACAAAAGTTACACAAGAAGAAAATGTAGTAATAGTATCCTACATGGTTCATCTGTGAATAATAGGTATACCGTCATAGTCATTTAAATACTGGATACTGACTTTACTGGGAACTGTAAAGTATAGGTGTGAGTGGGGGATGGAAGGATGCTTATATGGAACAGTTAAGTCCTCAACTTTCAAAACAGAAGTCTAGAGATAATATCCAAAGGTAAAATGCAAAGAAACAGCAGTATAAACATTAAAAATGAAAAAACTGTAAATACCAGAAGAAACTGGTTAAGAGTTGAGAGTGGTTAAAGCACACAAAGTAGCTGATTTTGATCATTTCCCAATCTAAAAAAACGGCAATTTCATAAGATTCAAGCTAATACATTGTAATAACATAACTCTACTACTGATTTTAGAATAATCTGTCATTTGAAACAGAAATCAATTATTGACAGAGAATACCCAATAGAAAAAAAATTTACTTTCTGTTATCAGAGGTTGCTGTGAGGATCCCAGTTCTGGTTAACAGAGTGTTACCCTTTATGCTCTTACCATCAGTAACAATATGAGTATTTGAATGTAAATATATTTACTACTAACATAGCATTTAACATAACTTAATCTATTCTGGTGGCATCAAAGATACCTTAGAATTTTTCTTCACTCATCATACTACAGAGATGTTACAATATAGGTTGGTAAATATTTTGATTCAGAATGCTGAATAACAAGGCCAGGCAGTATTTAGGTTCCTTTGTTGATATAAAAAATAGCTAAGTCACTCTTGCAAAATTAAAGTGCCATGAAACTGCAGTACTATGTAAGCCTATTTCAGTGATAATTCCGGTTATACTACTCTGTTTATCTAAGACTTCCCCCTTATGATTAGTTTTAAGGGGACCCCTAAAAATGTCTTATGCAGTCAAGAGGGGCAGTCTATATATGTACTGGGGTTGCTTCAATATTAGTAATTAGCTCTTGCTTTAAATTAACTTATCTGAGTTAAGTTAATTGATATTGAAGATCTATTTAAATTATACCTCATAAACCAAAACTTCTGCAATTGAAAAATTAACTTTTACTCATTTTAACTCTTACAAAAAAAGAATGGGAACATGGTAACATAAGGTAAGAATTATTACCAAGAATAATGGATCCTGATTCAACCAGTGGAAAATTTTCTCTTCAAATTAAAAGCAAATGTTTTAAACAGAGGGGAATATACATAAACAGATGCTGTGGAAGACTGCTTAGTTCCATTCCATTTTACACTGAAAACTACTTGGAATTAAAATACATACAACTAAAAACTAATCTTAAAGAGACTCTTAAGGAAAACTGAATCCATCCAATTATTCGTATCAACCAATATAAACTCCTCTTAATTAAAAAAAAAAAAACAAACCACTATTTGGACCAGGTGTAGTGGCTATGCCTATAATCCCAACACTTTGGGAGGCCAAGGTGAGAGAACTGCCTGAGCCCACAGGTTCGAGACCAGCCTGGGCAACTTGGAGAGACCTCATCTCTACAATAAATAAAAAAATTAGCAGGGTGTGGTGGCACATGCCTGTAGTTCCTGCTACTTGGAAGGCTGAGGCAGAAGGATCATCTGAGCCCAGCAGATCGAGGCTGCAGTGGCCATGAGCGTGCCATCGTACTCCAGCCTGGGCAACAGAGTGAGACTCCAACTCAAAAATAAAAAAATAAATAACCACTATTTTAATCAAAAGGTCATGACAAAAATATCTTGGAGACGTGTTTTTTACCAATGAGTTTAGCAAACCTTCCCATCAGCCTACAAAATTACTACAGTAAAAAAGAAACTGAAAATCACCATGCAACCAGAGTAACAGCTAGCTTCTAAAATTTATATAATTTAGTTTAAAAACAAAAAAGCAAGGAATAGTTGGTACTATGACCAATAGATTGGTCAACATCAACTGTAACTCCTCACAACTTTACCAAGACAGTAAAGTCAGGCAGGCAATATGACAGAGCCAAAGTATGTGGGAACCTACAGAGCTCCTCTCTGGAGATGACAATGAAATAAGGTGTTCTGTTTTCCAGCAGTCCTGTAAGAGGAGCCATTGAGCTGGGCTATACAACCAGACAACAGAACACAGGGAAATTCAGATCAAAGCAAGGGCACATGCCAGGGTAATATGCAATAAAACCCTCTGCCAAAGCATTAAGGAAAAAAAAAAAAAAGAATAATACAAGGACATGGAGAGAAACTGCTGGGCCACCTTCTTATCAACACAGAGAGGCAGGAAGAAACAAAATCTGCCTGTATTGAGGAGCCCAGCAAAGGGCGTCCTAGATATCTTGGGGTATTCCTGTAGGCATGTTCATGAGTTATACAGACATGGTATCAATGTACTAAACCCAGAAAGCAAGGTCCTGCACGCTGGCGTATTCCCATGTACACAGACACGAGATTACCATGAACTAAATCCCAAAAGCAAAGTGCTCTAGATATACGGACACAGGAGAACTGAAACATACATTTTCAATTAACAAAATTCACTGGCTTCACAGTGAGAAACAAAAAAACTGCTGTATGAAATAACATCAGACGCAGAATTGGGTAAATGTGTGCTAAGTTATATTCCCCTTCCCGTTTTTTCCTTTTACCCTTTTAACGATCTCTGCTTCTCTCATTTCATAGGACACACACACACACAAACACACTCTCTCTCTCATTTCATAGGACACACACACACACACTCATTTCATAGGACACACACACACACACTCATTTCATAGGACACACACACACACACACACACACACACCCAGGTCTCCAGAAACAAAGGAGGGTCCTTCATTCTCCAGCCCGTGGAAGCACACACGCCCCCTGCCCACAGAGGACGACTCTCAATGAGTAAACCGAGGCAAGAGGACCCGACCTAGACCGCAGCCAAGCACACGGTGACAACCGGGCACGAGACTAGCGCCACAAAGAAAGGGAAGGAGTGGACCAGGAAAACACGGCCACGCCGCGACCCCCACGGCGCGTTCCCACCGCCGACGCGCAGGCAGCCGTCCCCGCCATCCTCGCCGCCTCCCCCTACCGGGGACCCGACGCCGGGGCTCGGGCGAGCCGGACGCGGGGGGGCCGCGCGCCTTCCCTCCGTGACCTCCCGGTGACAGCCCCGCGCCGTCCTCTGTGCCGGACTCACCCTCCGGCCCCAGGGCCGCG
>NW_007253103.1:441980-456305 GCF_000164805.1 Carlito syrichta
CCACCTTGCTGAGGGCGCCGCGGCTTCAGAGTCTGCAGTGCGCAGGCGCAGCGCTCCTTAGCCGGGCGGGGTCCCGCCCCGCCCGCTGGCTCTGTCCCACGAGCGGAGCTGTGCCAGATAGAGCTTCTCCATCAACTGTTCAGTATTTTTGCATGCCCCGCAAGCATTTTTAAAAGTGAAAACTTGGGACGCCGCCTTCTTCCAAGCAGCCAGCCTGGCAGTCCCCGGGACACAGGCATGGGCACGGAAGTGTCCACTGGTTTGATGGGGTGACGGTGCACACTGCCCCCTCCTCCATTTGCCCCTCCTGCTGCAGGTCCTCCCAACAGACTGCTAGGGCCGCGGTGATGAATGAGACTCAGACTCTGCCTTGATGGTGACGTGTGTACAAGAAACAATACGTTCCTTTATTTATTTACATCTACCGCTCAGCCCCCAGCCTCCATTCTGCAGGGCGGGCTAGAAATTGATCTCAGATTCCGGGGTGCACAGCCCTTTCGGTACCAAAGCCTAGGATCTAACGCAAGGATCTGGGGAGTCCTCTCTTTTCTTTGGCAGTCGGTGTATTCTGTCACTCTCGTTCCCAGCCCCTTGGCCCCGTGTAATGCTGTAGCCCCAACTCTGAGAAGGCTTGTGCGTAATGTTTACCTATTCCAAAGAAGACATTGGTTTACTAAAACTTATGGGAGAACACTGATAGCGGCAGGTGGGTGAAGAACCCGTGCCTCGGGCCAGTACAGCAAGTCGTTTTATAATCAAGCAAGTTAATTATTCAAATTCCTATACAGTGTTTACAGTCACATTGACTAAGAGTGACAACTACATTATTTTTAGGTTTGCTTAGCCACCTTGCATTCCGTGATGGGTCACCTGCATTACATGACTCATTGCTGGGAATATGCACATATCCGTCAGAGACCTGCCAGGGCCAGAGGCCACTCCCTGAGGGAGGGGGGAAAAAGAAGCCAGGGATGAGGAAAACAGTCTATGTCCAGTGGGTACCTCACACTCTGCCATTCCTGGGGCATGGAAATCTTTGGCAAGACTGGGAGCCTGCTGCAGACCTCATAGCCAACCCCTTTAAGGCTCCTCAACTGAGTGGACACTGCAGCTCAGGTCTTGTAGAAATGATTGCCCCACCCTCATTTTCTCAGTCTCCATGTCTCCCTCAGAAATTCTTATTTCTTCTCCTACCCTCCTGGCCCCCTCCCATAAACCATAAACAGTTAACTTCGGGAAGCCAAAATCATCATGGAAAGTGCCTGCAGCCACGTTCTTTCTTCTTTGGCAAACCATAAACCACCAAGGCAAGGGGGAAGTAAAGAGGGGAACATCAGTGAACATCTCAAGAAGTGACCTGCCACCTAGCAATCCCCCTTCTGGGAATATACCCAAAGGAACTCAAATCATTCTACAAAAAAGATACCTGTGCACAAATGTTTATTGCAGCACACTATTCACAATAGCAAAAACATGGAACTAACCATGCTGCCCATTGAAAGTGAACTTGATAAAAAGTGTGGTGCATATACATGATGGACTATTATGCAGCCATAAAGAAGGACAAAATTATGGACTTTGCAGCAACTTGGATGTATTTAGAGTCTATCATACTCAGTGGTCTGTCACAGAAACAAAGAAATGAGTACCACATGTTCTCGCTCATAAGTGGACCCTGAACATTTATCATACTACATGAAAGAGATTGGCAAGTCGGGCTCGGTGGCTCAGCCTGTAATCCCACGCCTTTGGGAGGCTGAGGTGAGTGGATCGCCTGAGCCCGTGGGTTCGAGACCTGCCTGGGCAGACGAGACCTCACCTCTACAATAAATAAAAAAATCAGCCAGGCATGGTAGCGCGCGCCTGTAATTGGCTACCCGGAAGGCTGAGGCGGAAGGATCGCCGGAGCCCAGCAGGTCGAGGCTGGGGTGGCCAGGAGCGGCCATTGCACTCCAGTCTGGGCGACAGAGTGAGACTCCGACTCAAAAAAATTTAAAAAAAAGAAAGTTAAAAAAAAAATCGAGATTGGCAGTAGCGGATCACTGATGTGATGAGGGGAGACATAACATTAATAAGGATACTCGATCTCAAACCAGGTGAAGCGAGGACCAGTGGGAGGCCCAAACTTCACCTGTACGATGACAACTTATATACCTAACCCTGAATTGTACCTCACATCTTTAAAATAAAAATAAAAAAGAAGTAAACTGCCACCCAATGGTCACAGTCCCAAGGGGGGAAATGGGTGGAGGTAGGCACTAGGGAGTGTGTGGCAAAAGGAAGGAAGTAGAAGACCCAGGCTTCCTCTAGAGCTGCCTGTCCCAGGACTCTGGGCCCACATCCTCCCTGTTACTCATGCTAAGAAGCTGGAGGAACTCTGCCTTCCTTGCTCTCTCAATCGTAGCAGTTATCAGAAGGTCCTGCTCACCTTTGTTTTGCTCATTCCTCTTACTCTTCCTCCTCATCTCTTCCCTTGTTACAGAACTCTCAATCCATTCTTATGCAAATTCATCCTCACGATATGCAAATCTGCCATGTTTCTGTCTTTTTTTTTTTTTTTTTTTTTTGAGTTGGAGTCTCACTCTGTCGCCCAGACTGGAGTGCAGTGGCCACTCCCGGCCACCACAGCCTTGACCTGCCGGGCTCCGGCGATCCTTCTGCCTCAGCCTTCCAAGTAACTGGAACTACAGGCGCGCACTACCATGCCCGGTTGATTTTTTTATTTATTGTAGAGATGAGGTCTCGCCAAGTTGCCCAGGCGGGTCTCGAACCTGCGGGCTCAGGCTATCCACCCACCTCAGCCTCCCAAAGCGCGGGATTACAGGCTCAGCCACCGAGCCTGGCTTGCTTCTGTCTTTTTCTCTTTCCCTGACCCATCTGGCATCCTGAGCCTTATTTTCCAGACATTTACAAAACAACACCATGGTGTTTCACCCTTGGTGATTATGTTTCCTGGTATTCTCTCTTCTAGGAAAGCAACCCTTAACCAGCAACATGCGAAAGTCACTTTTTTCTCTAAAACTCCACAGAGGCTTTTCAGGACAGTGAACATATTCTGTATGATGCTATGATTGAAATCGTCTGTATAAAATTAATATCAGGCCATGGGGTAAAAGCTGTAGAAGAAACGCAAGCCCTGAAAAGCGGCAACTATGGTTAGAAAACAAATCTGTTGATTCTAAGTTTACTTTCACACCAATAGAGGACAATTGATTATCTTCAGGTCCTGACCGCTGGGGAGGAGGGAAGCTGCTCTACAAGGCTAATAAACATATTTTCCCTTACACAATGGTCATAAGAGTGCGTAGATCTCCTTGAGAACAAAAGCAGAGGTTGAAGGACAAAAGCAGCTCCAGTCTCCAGGGATCTTCCACATACCTTTCTCCTAAACTACCTCTATAATGGCTCACCATTCAGAGGGTAGTAGCTGGTGGTCACAGGACTTGCTTTATAAGTAGTATCTATTGGAAAACCTAAGAATGGTATTAAGATATTTTTCAGACTCTGATGGATCTGAGGCCCCACCCAGGCCTAGAACCCATACTAGGAACCTGGCTCTACCAGTCTTGTGACACCCATCCCAGAAATTGGCTTTGTGACAGGATGACAGTTTCGACACCCCTATGACACCATCAGTCAATCAGTCCCTTATCCCTTGCCTGCCAAATTCCTTTTAAAACCCTTAGCTTCTGAATTCTCAGGGAGGCAAATTTTAGAAATATCTTCCATCCACCTCACTAAGCTGCTTTGTGATATTAAACTCTCCACTGCAACTGCTGTCAGTCTTGGTTTTTCTGAACAGTGGGCATAAGAATCCAGTCAGGGTTCTTATCACATAATGGTGATAAATTTGTCCAAACCCACAGAGGGTATAACATCCAGAGTGAACCCTAATGTAAACTATGGACTTTGGGTGATAGTGGTGTGTCAATGTAGGCCCATCAATTGTAACAATTTTACCACTCTGATGGGCAACAGTGATAACGGGCGAGCCTATGCATGTTGGGGCAGGGAATAGGTGACATATTTCTGTACCTTCCTCTCAATTTTGCTGTAAAACTAAAACTGCTCTTAAAGAATAACGTGTTTTTTTTGAGTTGGAGTCTCACTCTGTCGCCCAGACTGGAGTGCAGTGGCCGCTCCCGGCCACCACAGCCTCAACTTGCTGGGTTCCGGTGATCCTTCCGCCTCAGCCTTCCAAGTAGCCGGAATTACAGGCGCACGCTACCACACTCAGCTAATTTTGGATTTATTGAAGAGGTGAGGTCTCACCAAGTTGCCCAGGCGGGTCTCGAACCCGCGGGCTCAGGCAATTCACTCACCTCAGCCTCCCAAGCCGTGGGATTACAGGCTGAGCCACCAAGCCCGACAAAAAATAAGGTATTTTTAAAAAATTGTTTCAAGTCACTTTTTTTTTTTAGTTGGAGTCTCACTCTGTTGCCCAGGCTGGAGTGCAGTGTTACACTCACAGCCACCGCAGCCTCTACCTGCTGGGCTCAGGTGATCCTTCCACCTCAACCTTCCAAGTAGCTGGAACTACAGGCATACACCATCACACCTGGCAAATTATTTGATTTATTGTAGAGATGAGGTCTCACCAAGTTGCCCAGGATAGTCTCGAACCCTTGGACTCAGGCTGTCCTCTCACCTCAGCCTCCCAAAGTGCTGGGATTATAGGCATGAGCCACCATGCCCGGCCTTAAACCACTTTTTAATGAAGTCTTACTTCCTGCCCCCACTCATTGATAGACTTTCCTGCAGAATCCCAACCTGTGCCCTGTACCCACTTCTCTTTCAGCAGTAGGTACTCTTTGAGGCCCATACTCATTTTCACATTTTCCTGCCCCATCAGCACATGAGCCCTTCATCAGCAGGATCAGTAGTGTCTCCTCAGGACCTAGCCTGTGACTGGCACACATGGGTATGCAATAGTTGGTGGAGTTGATGTTTGCTGGTTGACCAGGGATGCTCCACAAGGGAAAGAAAGGCTGAGTCCCTTTTCTTTATCCTCCCTTCTTTTGGCTTCCTTCCCTTGTGCTGTATTTGGAAACCTGTTTTGTTTGTTTGTTTGGAAAGTTTGGCTAATAATTTGCTAGTCTAAACAGGCTGCAGGGTAGAGGGTGGAGTGTCTCCAGCATTGTGTCCTTTGTCCTTGTGAAAATTAGGGAAGAGACAGAAAGAGAGAGAGAGAGAATATGAGAGAATGAATGTAAAAAGGAATAGGGGCTGTGTTCAGTTTTCAGGGAGACTCACTCTATTAAAATTTTGAGCCAGGCTCGGTGGCTCAGCCTGTAATCCCGTGCCTTTGGGAGGCTGAGGTGAGTAGATTGCCTGAGTCTGCGGGTTCGGGACCCGCTGGGCAGGCGAGACCTCATCTCTACAATAAAATTTAAAAGTTAGCTGGGCATGGTAGCGCACGCCTGTAATTCCAGCTACTCGGAAGGTGGAAGCGGAAGGATCGCCGGAGCCCAGCAGGTCGAGGCTGCGGTGGCCGGGAGCAGCCACTGCACTCCAGTCTGGGTGACAGAGTAAGACTCCAACTCAAAAAAAAAAAAAATTTTTGTTGTGGTATCAGTTAGCCTATCTGCCTTTTAAGGTCAAGTAGAAAATCTCCCCTTGGAATTGGATAGGTGGAAACTGGCCTCAGAAATTTCACAACATATAGGATCCTGCCCTTCTGTTCCCAGTAGTGACTTGTCCCTTATGCCTTAGAGGAAGAAATCAGAGTTTTGGGGGCTCCTGGTATCTCCAGCTGGAGAATCACCCACTGGCCCAAGATCCTTTGTCGTTAGTGAGGCTTAAGGGTCTACTTGTCCCCCAGTCCACTCCCAGTCCCTCACTTCTCTGGGAAAAATGCAAGTAGTAGGAGGGTGTGGGTGGGCAGTTCTTTTTCTGGAAGGTTTAGATGGGTACCCCAAAGCAGCAGGCATCTAGAACTTTAAGTGGTGGCTTTCCTAGCTAACATGTTCCTTTGTTCCACATGATGGGCAGGAGTGGGGTAGGGAAGATTTCACTGTTTAGGGCTTCAGAGGATGTCTCTCTTTCTCTATTTCCCTCCTCCTCCCAGTCCCTTCCCATCTCCTCCCATCTAGTTATATGTCCTTTAAAGCATTGTCCTCACCCCTACCCATCTCAGAAAACTCTGCCCCTATCCATATGATCAGAAGTTCTTCAAGATTTCTCCTGGAAAAGAAATCACATCTACTTTTAAATCAAATATCTGTGATTTATTTTGAAACAGCAGATTTCTAGATGGTAACTACAGTGGCAGCAAGGTCCCAGAAAAGCATCCCCGCTACTAGTCAATCACCTGATCACTTAATTATTCAGAGCTCTAAATGATCCCTTTAAGAGTTGACCATACAATTCTTTGACCTCTCTGAGCCAGTAAAGGAGTCCCACCATTTCTATGAGAACAAGAGATGCTCTTCTGTGTTCCCTGAGTCCCTTCATCCAATAATTCCAAAGAGACTCCTGCCTGGATCCCTCCTGGTGGTTCTCTGCAATGCACAGCCTGTGTGGGCCTCTTGCTGGAGTGTGACCCTGCCATAGAGGGATAAGATTGCTTCTCAATGGAAGATGTGTGTATACAACTGCAAAACAGTGAGAGTAGGGAAGGAAGCGTAAGTTCCTGTATGCACAGTACCTTTGGGTTTGGCTATTTGTCTACCCACAAGCCCACGAAGGAGGTGGTTGCCTTTCTGGCACACACAAGCCCAGTCACTCAGAGCTCTTGAAAGCATAAACATGCTCAGGATCCCACATTGGAGCTTCCTAGCTGAGACCAGCTACGGAGGCAGGAGAACAGAGGCACAATTTTCCAGGGGTGGGACAATCTACTGAGACTCATTTTTGGATTGGAGGCTTTCCATCTTTGTGGGCTTTCTCCCAAGAGCAACCCTTGAGACAAGGCCTTGGATGTAGATAAGTTATTTGGGAGGTGATCCCAGGAAATAGGAGTGAAGAAATGGGGAAAGCACGATATGGAAGGGAGAGAAGCTAACACTGATGTTTTTTGAGGGGCTAGTTAATGCTGTGGGAAACTGGGGCTCAATCATGTTGGGAACCCACTGGAAAACTAGGACACCTCTCAGCACTGACCTCCTAGATGATGAGGAGGCTGGAGCATTTACCCACTGACTTCAATCTCCACATTCCTTACAGATGAACATCAGGGAACTTTTTTTTTTTTAGTTGGAGTCTCATTCTGTCACAGCCTCGACCTGCTGGGCTCAGGTGATCCTTCCGCCTCAGCCTTCCAAGTAGCTGGAACTACAGGCAGACGCTACCATGCCTGGCTATCAGGGAACTTTCAAGCTACATTTGTGCAGTGAAGCACACTGCTCAGTGTAGCTGCTCTAGCTATTGATTGACAACCCCCACCACTGCCACCACCATCATCACAATTTTTGTCTTCCGATTTCTCCCACCCAATTGTGTTGCTGCCTTCTCTCTTTGCTGGGTTCTCATAAGACTGAACTTGAGCTTGAAAGAGGAAGAAGTGAAGAAGGGGGTGATATCTTTGCCAATAACTCATTCTGGGAAAAAGGAACTATGATGGTTGTCTTCTTCCTCCATTTCAACACATCCAATTTACCCATCACTGTCACTTCATCCCAAAGCAAGAGACAGGAAACAGGGACAGGGCAAGAAACCAGGCAGGCTTTCTGGAATGACTTCAAGCATCACAGAGTCAGACAGATCTGGAAGGGATGAACTCTTATGAGGAAGATGGGGAACCAGCGCAGATAAGGAGACAGCATCTTTTGCTTCTCCTGCTACTGCACCACCTCTTCCAGGCATGCTTCCTTGGTTTATCTTGGCTTCCTGCCCTCTAACCTTTATGATCATAATCTGGACTCAGTCCTTTATACCCTCAAAGGCTGGCTCAGGTCCATGACAGGGAAAAAACTTAGACTCCCTCCGTGGGGAGACACAGCTTTCATTCCAGGCCTTTGGCTACATTACTTGGAGTTTCTCACTTGCTTGTCTGTCACCCAGAGGGGCTCACAGGAATGGGAATGCTGGGAGGAAATGCCTTCCTAATACCACTGGAGTTTTTTCCAGATCAAGATAATGCATTGAATCCACTACTTTTGCTCCTCCTAAAACTCACTAAAACTCTTAAAAAGGGATTAAAAAAAAGACACAAACTCATGAGGACAGATAGAACAGAAGAAGAGATAATAGTAAAAAAAAAAAAAAAATTGGACCAGGGGAGGGGGGGACACACCTCATCAACAAGGGTACCTGCATAATGAACATTTGTATACCTAACCCTGAATTATACTCCACACCTTTAAAACAAAAAAAATTAAAAGAGAGGAAAAAAAATTGGAATCTGGAAAACAGATGGATGAGTGGTAATTGACTTAGCAGCTCCAAGAAAGCTGAAACCCAGGGAATGTTAAGAGCAAAATTCTAAAAAGAAAGAAATTGGCAGTCTTCGATCCTCTAGTACCGAGCAAGCCAAAATCAGGAGAACTGGGTGAAAGGTGATTGGGAAGCAGTTAAAGAGAGAAAAACAGAGGGTCTCTGGACTGGAGGCACCAGCCACAGCTGAAGACAGAGGTAGGATGTGGAAAACAGGGGCATTAAGTGAATATTTCCCCACAGTATGCTGAGGTCTCAGTTTTCTTCTCTGCTCACTTCCCACATCACTGGAAGCTACACCTTACCTCTCTTTTCTGGGAACTCTGACCAGCCAAAAGTTGGAAAGAACTAAAGATACTGGCATTAGAGCTTCCAATAAATGACCACCCACGTCTCCCTACAGTGAATCTCTGAGTTGACAAGCCCAGCGCCTGCACTCACTGCAATAAGCTTTTCAAGCCTTTACTCTTAACCAAGAGCAGACAAAGATTATGTCTTAGGTTCCATAGAAACAGGTTGAGATGGGGATTCAGGTGCATGTGATTTATTGAGGGCAGCTTTCAGAAGACACTCCCTCCCCCCACCCGCCATCCCCCACCTCCCACCCCAAGAAGCAGCAGGAAAAGGAACTAAGTAAGAATGTGGTTTTGTCTGGAGCCTAGACTCAATCTGATCCACAGAGAGTCCAGGAGTGTGAATTGTATCACAGAGTTGATCTTACCTTGAAGCAAGAGAGTCAGTGTTTTGTATCCATATATAACCAATCGTTGGCTCTGGCCTACCAGAGAGGAGGCGGTAACTTCTCAGGCAAGGCAGTTGCTGGCGAGGAACAAAAGGTAGCTCTGATCCGTTAACAACCAAGACTCATAGCAAAAAACAAAACAACTCACAGCAACTGGTGGGTTTGGGCAGGGTACCAATAGCATCTATTATAGATCATCAGACATCTAAGAAAAGCTGCTAACATGAAAGAAAACAATAGCAAATAACAATAAAAACAAATCAAAACAAATGAGCAAACTGTCAATCAAAATAAACAGAAAAGGCTACTTGGAAGAAACTAAAACTTGTCGTCAAGGATAAGAGATATTGCACCCTTGAAATGAGAATAAGATGATATTTCAAGACAGGAAACAAAAATAATCTTTAAAATTAAAACATACACAATAGCAGAAATGAAAAACTCAATAGATGTTTTGGGAAAAAAGTCTGGAATATCTCACAGCAAATAGATCTAAAAGATAAAACAATGAAAAACAGGAAAGAAAAAATAAGGAATGTAGAAGGAATCATCTAGAAGTTTTAAATATCTGAATAGCAAGTGTTTCAGAAAGGGAGGGAAGGAAATCATCAATGGAATAATTTAAGAAAAATTTCCCAAACTGAAAAACATAAATTGCCAGGTCAAAAAGGTCTACCAGCTGGAAATGGAGGCTCATGCCTGTAACCTCAGTACTTTGGGAGGCTGAGGTGAGAGGAATGCCCGAGCTCAGGAGTTCGAGTCCAGCTTGGGCAACATGGTGAGACCTTGTCTCTACAATAAATCAAAAAAATAGGCCAGGCATGGTGGTACGTGCCTGGAGTCGCAGCTACTTGGAAGTCTGAGGCTGAAGGATCACTTGAGCCCAGAGGTCGAGGCTGCGGTGGCCATGAGCATGCCACTGCACCCCCACCTGGGCAACTGAGTGAGATTCCAACTCAAAAAACAAACAAAAAACAAAGGGCCCACCGTATGCCATCATTCAATGTATAAAAACCAGCCCAATGAAAGCACATATTTGTGAAATTTCAGAACCCTAGGAACAAGAGAACATTCCACAGTTTGAACAAAGAAAAAAACTCATATACCAAGTCTCAAGACTCAGAATGACTTCATACTTCTCTTCACTGGAACTATTCCAGTAACACTGACAGATAAAATACTGGAGTAATATCTTCAAAAATTTGAAGGAGAATTGTTTTCAATTTAGAATTATATACCCAACCAAACTATCAATCAAGAAATGAATAAAGAAACTTCAGATATGCACAATCTCATGCTTCTCTCTTCATCCTTCCCTCCCTCTCTTCCTCCCTCTCTCCCTTCCTTTCTTTCTTCCCCTATTTCAACAAAAACACAATGAAAGCAGCAATATGCTTCCTTTTCTAGGCAATAACTGAAGGATAGGCTCTACCAAACCAAGGGAGTAAACCAAAGATAGAGACACAGGATATAGGAAATTGGGACTCCAACACGGGAGAGGCAAGGAAAATCCTTATGAGGCTGAGATAGGGTAAACCTAGGAGGATTGGAGCAGAGAGATTCATGCAATAAAGACTGTTATTGTGCCATCTTTATAACCACTTTTTCTTAGAGGTGCAGTCTTTTTTTTGAGTTGGGGCTGTACCCGTTGTCCAGGCTGGAGTGCGGTAGCATGCTCATGGCCACCCCAGCATCGACCTGCTGAGCTCCGGCAATGCTTCTACCTCATCTTCCAAGTAGTTGGAACTACAGGCGTGCACTACCAGGCCTGGCTAATTTTTAAAAAATTATTGTAGAGACGAGGTCTCACCAAGTTGCCTGGTCTGGTCTCGAACCCATGGGCTCAGGCAATCCTCTCACCTCAGCCCCCCAAAAGTGCTGGGATTACAGGCTTGAGCCACCGCATCTGGCCTGAGGTGCAGACTTTTGAGGTAAATTAGCTAAAAGAAAAAGACCCCACTTACTGCTGGAAAGACCAGTAACCTAACACTGTTGAGGCTTGACATCTAGTCCTGGCTCTGTCTTGAAGTAGTTATGAAAACTGGGCAAGTCATTTTCCTTCTCTGGACCTCAAGATCATCCTTTGTAAATGTCAAGAATGGACTGAGTTCCATGTGTTATTAAGGCTACTTTGTCTCTGTGAAGTATATTATTTGTGGACTGTATACAGTTCTGTGGGGTTTTTTTTCTTTTAAATATGTGGGGTGCAATTCAGGGAGTTCTATGGGTTTTGAAAAATGCAGAGTCATGAAACCACCTCCAGTCATGGTGCAGAACAGTTGAATCACCAAAAAACAAAAAAACCCTCTCATGTTGCTCCTTTGTAGTCAATCCTTTGCTTTCTCCTTAATGCCTGACAACCACTGATCTTTTCTCCACTCTAGTTTTACCATTTCTAGAATGTCATATGAATGGAATCATACAGTATGAAACCTTTTGGGTCTGGTTTCTTTCACTTAACACAGTGCATTTGGTTTGGCATATTAACCAGCAATTACCACTGATCTTGTTTTTAGTTCTCCCAAAGCAGATGCTGAGACAAGAATTAAAATGCACGTAGTTTATGTGGCAGGTGATCCCAGTAAGCACCAGTTAGCAGAGGAAAGAAGTGAGCCAGGGAAGAGAAAGAAGCCAATACAAGTTGTGTTAGCAAGTGAGCTACCAATGTAGGAAATAAGCTCAATCCTCCTGAGGACTCTAGGATCCAGTGCAGGTCGTATAACTTAGAGCTATCTCACCCAAGGGGTGAAGAAGCTAGGATATTTATCTACCAACTTCCAGTCCATCAGTGGTTGAAGGTTGCTTCTTTGGGCTGTAACACTCCAGTTCCTCTGGCTTGCTCTGTACATGAACCAAGCATGTTCCTGCACCCAGAGATATAAGCCCCTAGGTAAAAAGTGACAAATATCCATAGTAAGGCAGTGTGCAGAGGTGAGTGCCAGGGGTGATGTGTGAGACACTTGTTCTATCAGCTACTCCCCACCCCTCCAGTGAGAGAGTGAAATCCTCATATACCACAAAGCAGTTGCAGGGAACAGTCTTGGGAGCTAGTGTGGTGGGAGCCTGAGAAGACAGCCAAGACAAAGAACCCACAGCCTCATTGGAACAGTTCTAAGAGTGGGGGCTGTTTGTTTTGGGGGTAGGCAAGGGCTTCTGAGAAGAAAGACTACCTACCTCATCAGCATCACTTGAGATGATTTTTCTTGTTTTTTTAAATTATTTATTTTGTTTTTATTATGAAGTTGTGGGGTACAGTTAAGGGTTAGGTATACAATTGTGTTTCATTCAGGCACCCTGTTGATATGGGGTGTTTCCCTGTTCCCAGACAGATATTTGCTACTGTTAATCCCATCTCCCTCCCCCCACCATAATTTCCCAGTACTGTCAATCATTTTCGTATAGTATTGCATTGGATGTTTAAGGTCCATTATATGAGTGAGAACATGTGATACTTGAATCTTTGTTTCTGTGAGAGGTCACTCAGTATTATAGACTCTAGTTCCATCCAGGTTGCTGCGAAATTCATGATTTTGTTCTTTTTTATGGCTGCATAGTATTCCATCATGTATGTGTACCACATTTTTAAAATCCAGTCCTCTTTTGATGGGCAGCATGGCTGTTTCCAGGTTCTTGCTATTGTGAACAATGCTGTGATAAACATGCGTGTGCAGGTATCTTTTTTATAGAGTGATTTGTGTTCTTCAGGATATATTCCCAGTAGGGGGATTGCAGGGTCATATGGGAGGTTGGTATTTAGAGCTTTTAGGAATCGCCACACTGCTTTCCACAGAGGTTGCACTAGTTTACACTCCCACCAACAGTCTAGAAGTGTTCCCTTTTCACCACACCCTCTCCAGCAGCTGTTATTTTTTGTCTTGATAATTGCCATTCTGATTGGGGTTAGGTGTTATCTCAGTGTGGTTTTGATTTGCATCTCCCTGATGATTAGTGAGGTTGAACATTTCTTCATGTACTTGTTGGCTGCTTGGATGTCTTCCTTTGTGAAGTGTCTGTTCATAGCTTTTGCCCATTTTATAATGGGGTTGTTTGTTTTTTTCTTTTCAGCACCTTTGAGTTCCTTGTAGATCCAGGATGTTAAGCCTTTGTCAGAACCGGTGTTGGCAAATATTTTTTCCCAGTCTGTAGGCTGTCTCCCTGCTCTCTTGATGGTTTCTTTGAGATGATTTTTCTTTTCTTTCTTTTTTTTTTAATCCTTGGATGTTGGGAGCTACCAGAAAATAGGATTACATACCCACTGTTGAATCTCACCTATGCCACCTATCTCCTCTCCCATTAGAGTCAATCTTTTGATGTGAACAGTAGCGTTTTCTATAGACAGTAAAAGAGGTTTGTCTTACTTAAGAAGAACCCTTAACTTCCTTCTTTTAGCAAATTGTTGGTATAATGGATGTGCATTTCGGCAGAAAAATGCAGATGTAGAAGAAATATCTTTAATTTCCTTTCTTCCTTCCTTCCTTCCTTCCTTCCTTCCTTCCTTCCTTCCTTCCTTCCTTCCTTCCTTCCTTCCTTCTTTCCTTCCTTCCTGCCTTCTTTCTTTCTTTCTTTCTTTCTTTCTTTCTTTCTTTCTTTCTTTCTTTCTTTCTTTCTTTCTTTCTTTCTTTTCCTCACTAGGTTTCCCAGGCTGCTCTCAAACTGCCCAACTCAATCCATCTTCTTGGCCTGTGCCTCTCAAACTGCTGCAATCACAAGCTTTCAATTTCATCGACATGATGGTCGTCCTCCATGCTCTTGAAGTCTGAGCCAGAGGTGATCCCCATGCTGAGGACTGCCATCACCCAAGGACTGGCGTATTTGCCCATGACTGAAATCCCATTGATCTGGGAGGCTGAGGAAGGAGGATGACTGGAGTCCAGGAGCACAAGTCCAGCCAGTGCCAAGTATGGAGACCTCATCTCTACACCCATCTAAACAGGGAGTCTTGGGTCGAGGGTCCCATCATGCCTGACACTCTGGAGGTTGTGGGAGGATCACCAGTTTGCAATTTCGAGACATGCGGTGAATGACGGTTGTGTCCCAAGAGCCAGCCTGGGCCACAGAGCTAGACCCTGTTTCCAAAAACATCAGAATCATACACAGATTCTCAAATGCGCATGGTGTGTTCATAGGGAGACTGGCTTTAGAGCCAGGAAAAATGGGATTGGGTGGGAAGAAATGTTCCTGGATGAGCAATGTGTCCCTGGACTTGCTTG
>NW_007253103.1:456325-481797 GCF_000164805.1 Carlito syrichta
TCCTTCCTTCCTTCCTTCCTTCCTTCCTTCCTTCCTTCCTTCTTTCCTTCCTTCCTTTTGAGTTGGAATCTCAGTCTGTCACCCAGGCTGGAGGTACAGTGGCCTGCTCATGGTCACCCCAGCGTCGACCTGCTAGGCTCCTGCGATCCATCCGCCTCAGCCTTCCAAGTAGACGGAACTACAGGCGCGTGCTACAGCACCCTGCTGATTGTTTAAAAATTTATTGTAGAGACAAGGTCTCGCCAAGTTGTCTGGGCTGGTCTCAAACCTGCGAGGTTAGGCAATCCACTCACCTCAGCCTACCAAAGTGCTGGGATTATAGGCTGAACCACCGAACCCAGCCATATTTTTAATTTTCACAACTTAAATTGTAAACTCAATTTCTTGGTTTTTGTTTGTTTTTTTTTAACTGGAGTCTCACTCTGTCGCCCAGACTGGAGTGCAGTGGCTGCTCCCGGCCACCGCATCCTCGACCTGCTGGGCTCCGGCGATCCTTCCTCCTCAGCCTTCCCAGTAGCCAGAATTACAGGTGTGCGCTACCACGCCCAGCTGATTTTTTGATTTATTGCAGAGATGAGGTATCGCCAAATTGGCCAGGCGGGTCTCGAACCCGCGGGTTCAGGCAATCCACTCACCTCAGCCTCCCAAAGGCGCGGGATTACAGGCTGAGCCACCGAGCCGGGCTGTGAACTCAGTTTCTATTGTAAGCCCCATTCTGAACTGACCTTACCTTTATTGTTGTTGGGGGGCATTTACCCAAGTGTTTGGAAGACCTCCAGGAATCCAAAGTTTTAGGAGATAGCCTCTGGTCTGCATCATCATCAGCCATGTTGCATCAAGTTAGATGCATTTTTATTTCTTTTTCAAAACGTATTTATTTAAATCAACAGATAAAAATGTTATGTATTTATCATGTGTATTATGATGTTTTGAAGAATATATACATTGTGTAATGGTTCAGTCTAGCTAATTAACATGTATATAGCCTCACATAGTTACCACATTTGTGGTGAAAACACTTAATATCCACTCTCTTGGCGTTAAAAAAAATCAAAAAATGAAATAGTTCAGGCTGGGTGTGGTTACTCATGCCTGTAATGTTTAAGTAGCACAAACTCACACAGTTCATGTTAAATTCCTCAGTTACAAATCTCAACTCAAACAAAGAGAAAGGATGTTATAACAGAAACTAAACTCAACTTATAAATAATGAGAACATTTGATTTTTTAGGTTCCAGTATTCAGAATGTTATGTCTTAAATGTATTTGTGTTGGCTGGGCATGATGTCTTATGCCTATAATCCCAGCACTTTGGGAGGCTGGAGTGAGAGTATTGCCTGAGCCCACGGGTTCAAGACCAGCCTGGGCAACTTGGTGAGACCTCATCTCTTCAATAAATCAAAAAATTAGCTGGGCATGGTGGCGTGTGCCTGTGATTCCAGCTACTGAGCCTAGCTGGTCGAGGCTGCAGTGGCCATGAGCATGTCACTGCACTCCAGCCTGGGTGACAGAGTGAGACTCCAACTCAAAAAATAATAATAATAAATAAATTTTTAAAAATGTATTTGTGTTATCAGTTGAGTTCCTCTACTTTTTAAAAATATTGATTTATTTATTTTTATAGATTTATGAGGTATAAGTGCAGTTTTGTTACATGGAAATATTGCATAGTGGTGAAATCTGGGCTTTTGGTATATCCATCAAGATATGTCCTTTTGATCTTGTCTTTGGTGGTCAGTTCACACAAGTTTTAGTTGGCTCCACCCTTATCCTTGACTATGTGATAGCTGACTTCTGTCCCCTGTTGATGCACAGTGTATTTGAAGGTGCTGTGATGGGCCAAGAGAATTCAGGAGATCATCCAGGGCACTTCACATTTTGGGGGTTATTCTCAGGTTTCTACAACTCATTCTATTACTTCCCCACGTTGCTGGCTCTTTGGAGCCCCAGCAAGGCTGGCTCAACCTGACTAATGTGCACATACGTATCTCTATGTGGGAGTCTTACTGCTGCCCTAAGCTCTACCCAGGCTTCTCTCTGCACTGGGATCCCCCAAACTTATATGGGTTTCATTGAGGAAAGAAGGCAAGATGCAGAGTTCTTTTTCTCAGGCATCCACCATCATGTGACTCTTCTCACTACCCAGTTTGGGGATTTGTTCTAGTATAGATGCAGGCGAATGCTTGCTCTCAAATGCATTCTCTCAAACATATTATATTGTTTACCACTATGGACTTTATTAAAAATAATTTTAATTTTGCAATGATTGTAGAGTCACATGAAGTTAGATATAAGAAATAATACAGAACAATCCTGTATACCCTTCACTTGTTTTTCCCCAGAGGTAAAATCTTGCATAACTATGGCATAATAACATAGCCAGGAAATTGACATTGATACAATACACCAATCTTATTCCATTTTGACCAATTGTTTTTTTAAAAGTATTTTCTTTCTTTTCTTTCTTTCTTTTTTTTTTGAGTTAGAGTCTCATCCTGTTGCTCAGGCTGGAGTGCAGTGGCATGCTCCTGGCCACCGCAGCCTCGACCTGCTGGGTTCAGGCAATCCTTCCACCTCAGTCTTCCAAGTTGCCAGAACTACAGGCGCACACTTCCACGCCCAGCTAATTTTTTGATTTATTGTAGAGAGGAGGTCTCACCATGTTGCCAAGGCTGGTCTCAACCCACGGGCTTAGGCAATCTTACCTCAGCCTCCCAAAGTGCTGGGATTATAGGCTTGAGCCACTGTGCCTGGCCTTAAAAAAAGTATTTTCTATTCGGGGGGTACATGTGCAGGTTAGTTACATGGATATTTTGCATGGTGGTGAGAGTTGGGCTTCTATTGAACCCATCACCCAAATAGATAGCATAAACTCAATAGGTAGTTTTTCAAACTTTGTCCACTTCCCTTATCTCCCCTTTAGAAGTCTCCAATGTCTTTATGTCTATGTGTATCCAGTGTCTGGCTTCCATTTATAAGTGAGAACATGTGTTATTTGGTTTTTTTATTTCTACATTAATTTACTCAGAATAGTGGCCTCCAGCTGCATCCATGTTTCTGTAAAGGACATGGTTTTATTTATTTATTTATTTATTTATTTGAGTTGGGGTCACTCTGTCACCCAGGCTGGAGCGCTGTAGCACAATCACGATGATCACAGCTCATGGCAGCCTCAACCTCCTGGACTCAGGCAAACCTTCCATCTCAGCATCCCGAGTAGATGGAACTACAGGTGTATGCCACAACTCCCAGCTAATTTTTTGAGTTCTTGTAGAGATGAGGTTTAAGTATGTTGTCCTAGCTGGTCTTAAACCCCTGAGCTCAAGCAATCTGTCTACCTTGGCACCTTGGCCTCCCAAAGTACTGGAATTACAGCCATGAACTACTGCACCTGACAATTTTGTTCTTTTTTTAGGGCTGTGTAGTAGTCCATGGTATATATGTATACTATATTTTCTTTATCTAGTCCACCATTGATAGGCACCTGGATTGGTTCCATGACTTTACTATTGTGAATAGTGCTATGATAAATATATAGATGTGGGTCACCAGTTTTACAGGCACTTTTGTGTGTGTATATTTAGTTCTGTGCAATTTATCACAAATATAGATCCATGCAATGACCGCCATAGTTGAGATACGGAATAGTTTGAGCACCACATAGATCCCTTGTGCTGTCCTTTTATAATCACATTTCATCCTTCCTCCCACGCCCCTGTCCCTAACCACTGGCAACTACTAATAGAGTCTCATCTGTAATACATGAAATCATATAGTGTATAACCTTTGGGGATTGGCTTTGTTACTCAGTGTACTTCCCTGGAGTTTTATGGGCAAAAGATATGACCAGATATTGCATCAAATAGAATATACAGATGACAAATAGAGACATGAAGAAATAAATGTATATTTATTTGCATGTATCAATAGTTTGTTCCTTTTTATTGCTGAGTAGTATCTCATGGTATGGATGGTGTACAATTTGTTTAACCATTTACCTGTTGAAGACATCTGGATTGTTTCCAGTTTTGAATATCACAAATAGTCAATACAATATAATAGTGATGAACATTTGTATATGGGTTTTTGTGTGAATGCAATTTCTCTATCCCACTTCTGGGACAGATGCCCAGGAGTGCAATTGCTGAGTCACATGGAAGTCTCATGTTTAATTTTAAAAGAAACTGTCAAATTGTATTCCAGAGTAGCTATACCATTTTATATTCCCACCACCAAATGTATGAGTGATTCTGTTTCTCTGTATCCTCACCAGCATTTGGTGTTGTCATAACTTTTTATTTTAGCCATTCTGATCAGTGTGTAGTGATTAAAGCATTGTGGTTTTATTTTGCTTTTCCTTCATGACTAATGATGTTGAACATTTATTTCTTCATGTCTCTAGTTGCCATTTGTATATTCTACTTGGTGAAATATCTGGTCATATCTTTTGCCCATTTTCTAATTGGATTATTTGTAGAAATTTTGCTTGTCTTTGTTTTTTGTTGAGTTTTGAGAGTTTTTTCTATATTCTAGATCATAGTCCTTTGCTAGATATGTGGTTTGCAAATATTTTCTTTCAGTTGTAACTTGTCTTATGTTGGCTTAAAGGATCTTTCATAGGGCAAAAGTTTTAAATTTTGTTGTTTAATTTATCAAATTTTTCTTTTATGGATTGTGCTTTTCGCCTAGCCTTAAATCCTGAAGAGTTTCCTCTATTTTTTTCCTAAAATGTTTGCATTTTATACTTAACACTGTGATTCATTTTGAGTTAATTTTTGTATACAATGTGAATTTTAGATTGGAGTTCATTTTCATTAGATATCCAGTCATTTCAGCACCATTAGTTGAAAGGGCTATACCTAGGTTGGGTGCAGTGACTCAGGCCTGTAATCCTAGTACTTTGGGAGACCGCGGCAAGAAGATTGCCTGAGCCAAAGGGTCCAAAACCAGCCTGGGCAACTTGGTGAGACCTTGTCTCTACAATAAATCAAGAAAAATTAGCCAGGCATGGTGGTGCACACTTGTAGTTCCAGCTACTTGGAAGGCTGAGGCGGAAGGATCACCTGAGCCCTGCAGGTCAAGGCTGTGGTGGTATTGAGGGTGTCACTGCACTCCAGCCTGAGCGACAAAGTGAGACTCCACCTCAAAAAAAAAGGGGGGCTATGCCTCCTTCACTGCTTTTATACCTTTGTGAAAAATCAGCTGGGGCCAGGCACAATGGCTCAGGGGAGAGGATTGCCTGAGCTCATGGGTTCGAGAATGGCCTGGGCAGCTTGGTGAGACCTCATCTCTACAAAAAAAAAATTAGCCAAGTATGGTGGCGTGTGCCTGTAGTTACAGTTACTTGGAAGGCTGATGCAGAAGGATCACCTGACCCCAGCAAGTTGAGACTGCACTGGCCATGAATGTGCCACTGCCCTCCAGCCTGGTGACAGGGTGAGACTCAGACTCAAACAAACAAACAGACAAACAAAAAGCAACAACAGCAACAAAAAATCAGTTGGATTCTGTGTTCTCTATTCTGTTTCATTGATCTATGTGTCTATTCCTCTGCCAATACTGCACAGTCTTGATTACTATATAACTCTCTATGTAGCTATATAATAACGCTTTAAATTGGATAGTGAGTCTTGTCACTTTACTCTTATTTTATATAATGTTTTATTTATTCTAGAGTTCATGCCTTTCCTTGTACATTTTAGAATAAACTTGCCTATGTCTACTAAAACATTTTCTGGAGTTTTGAAGGGAATTGCATTAAATCTTGAGATAAATCTTGGGAAAACTTATATCTTTACCATGTTTATTCTACCAAAACATAAACAAGATATGTCTCTCTGCTTATTTAGATCTTCTTTAATTTCTTTCTCCAGCATTTGTAATTTTTTTGGGGGGGGTTGGAGTATCACTCTGTCGCCCAGACTGGAGTGCAGTGGCCGCTCCCAGCCACCGCAGCCTCGACCTGCTGGGCTCCGGTGATCCTTCCGCCTCAGCCTTCCAAGTAGCTGGAACTACAGGCGCGCGCTACCACGCCCGGCTAATTGATTTATTGTAGAGATGAGGTCTCGCCAAGTTGCCCAGGCGGGTCTCGAACCCGCAGGCTCAGGCAATCCACTCACCTCAGCCTCCCAAAGGCATGGGATTACAGGCTGAGCCACCGAGCCTGGCTAAAGCATTTTTAATTTTTAACATGCAGATCCTGTATATGTTTTCTTGGCGTATTCCTAAGTTTTTATTTTCCTTTTGGAGTGATTATAAATGTTATTAGGGTTATTTTTTCTTTTCTTTTTTTCTTTTAAGTTGGAGTTTCACTCTGTCGCCCAGGCTGAGGTGCAGTGGCACACTCATGACCACCCCAGCGTCAACCTACTGGACTATGGCAATCCTTCCGCCTCAACCTTTCAAGTAGCTGGAACTACAGGTGCACACTACCATGTCTGGCTAATTTTTTATTTATTGTAGAGACGAGGTCTCACCAAGTTTCCAGAGCTGGTCTCGAACCTGCGGGCTCGGGCAATCCACTCACCTCAGCCTCCCAAAGTGCTGGGATTACAGGCTGAGACACCGAGCCCAGTCTGTTATTAAGTTTTTCATTTCAGTTTCTACATGTTCAATATCAGTACATAGAATTGGGTGCTGACCTTGTGTATTGTGACTAAACTCACTTATTAGTGAAGGTTTTTTCCTATGGAGAATTTTCTTGGGATTATCGATGTAGACCATTACTGCAAATAATAACAGTTTTATTTATTCTTTTACAATATGTCTACATTTTTCATGTCTTATTGCACTGGCTAGAATTTCCACTAATATTTTGAATAAGAGTGGTAAGAGTAGATATTTTTGCTTTGTTCCTTATTTTAGGTGGAAAGTATTTCAACAATATGTTTGATGTTAGTTAAAGGTTTTGCAGATGCTTTTTAAAATCAGGTTGAGTTAGTTTGCTTCTATTCTTAATTTGCTGAGTTTTTAAAAATCATAAGTAGGTGTTGGATTTTGTGAAATGTTTTATTATGCATGAATTGATCTGATCATACTATTTTTATTTATAAATAAACTTCTTGTTTGCTGATTTTTAAAAATTATTTTCTTGATCTGGTGTGGTAGCTCATGCCTATAATCCCAGCATTTTGGGAGGCCGAGGTGAGAGGATTACCTGAGCCCACAGGTTCGAGACCAGCCTGAGCAACTTGGCAAGATCTAATCTCTACAATAAATCAAAAAATTAGCAGGGTGTGGTGGCGTGTGCCTGTTGTTCCAGCTACTTGGAAGGCTAAGGTGGAAGAATTGCCTGAGTCTAGCAGGTCGAGGCTGTGGTGGCTGGGAGCATGCCACTGCACTCCAGTCTGGGCGACAGAGTGAGACTGCAACTCAAGAAAAAAAAATTATTTTCTTGTTTTCAATTTCATTGAATTTTGCCCTTTATTATTTTATTTCTTCTCTTTGATTTAGATTTATTTTGCTCTCCCTTTTTTTCTAGTTTATTGAGGCAGAAGCTTAAATTATTGATTTGAGGCTTTTGCTATTTTCTAATGTTAGCATTTATTTCCTTAAAATTGCCTGTCAGCACTGTTTTTATTGTATCCCACAAATTTTGATATGTTACATTTTCTTATGGATTTTTCAACTTACTTTTAAAGTTTCCCTTAAGAAGTCTTTCATCTATGAACTATTCAGAAATGTGTTTAGTTTCTAATGTTTAGATATTTTCATATTGTTTTCCATTATTGTTTCTAGTTTGATCCCATTATTAATGGTCAGAAAACATACTTTGTATGATTTCAGTTATTTTATAATAGTTAAGGTTTGTTTTATGGCCCAGCATATGGTATATCTTTGTGAATGTTCTGTGAGTTCTTGAAAAGAAGGTGTGTTTTGCTATTGTTAGGTGTCACTAACAATTGCAAAACACACTTTACTTGGCCAATTATATCTTGTTGGCTGAAGGTGTTGTTGAGCTCTTCTTTATCCTTGCTGGTTTTCTTTTTATTTTATTTTATTTTATTTTGAGTTGGAGTCTCATTCTGTCACACAGACTGAAGTGCAGTAGCACACTCCTGGCCACCGCAGCCTCGACCTGCTGGGCTCCAGCGATCCTTCTGCCTCAGCCTTCCAAGTAGCTGGAACTACAGGCACGCGCTACCACGCCTGGCTAATTTTTTGATTTATTGTAGAGATGAGGTCTCGCCAAGTTGCCCAGGCGGGTCTTGAACCCACAGACTCAGGCAATCCACTCACCTCAGCCTCCCACAGCGTGGGATTACAGGCTGAGCCGCCACCAGAGCCGGCTCCTTGCTGGTTTTCTAATAGCTTTATCATTGTTTGCGAATGAGGTTGAAATCTTCACCTATAGGCTGGGCGGGGTGGCTCATACCTTATAATCCCAGCACCTTGGGAGGAAGAGATGAGAGGATTGCTTGAGCCCACAGATTCGAGACCAGCCTGGACAACTTGGCAAGACCTCATCTTTATAGAAAATCAAAAAATTAACCGGTGTGGTGGTGTGTGCCTGTAGTTCCAGCTACTTGGAAGGCTGAGGTGGAAGGATCTCTAAGCCCAGCAGGTCGAGGCTGCAGTGGCCATGCGTGTGCCACTACACTCCAACCTGGGTGACAGAGTGAGACTCCAACTAAAAAAAAAAAGAGGAGGCTGGGTGGCTCAGCCTGTAATCCCGCGCCTTGGGAGGCCGAGGTGAGTGGATTGCCTGATCCCGCGGGTTTGAGACCCGCCTGGGCAATTTGGCGAGACCTCATCTCTACAATAAATCAAAAACTAGCCGGGTGTGGTAGCGCCCGCCTGTAGTTCCAGCTACTTGGAAGGCTGAGGTGGAAGGATCACCGGAGCCCAGCAGGTCGAGGCTGCGGTGGCTGGGAGCGGTCACTGCGCTCCAGTCTGGGCGACAGAGTGAGACTGCAACTCAAAAAAAAAAAAAAAAAGAAAAAGAAATCTTCACCTATAATTGTAGATCTGTCTTTTTTTCCCTTCAACCCTATTAGTTTTTGCATGCTATATTTTGTGACCCTTTTTGGTGAATACACATTCCTCATAGAGGGATCATTTTATTCTTATATCTTTGGTTACAGTATTTTCTTTGCTCTGATGTCTACTTTACCTAAGAGAAGAACAGTCACTCCTGCTTTATTTTGATTAATGTTTGTATAGTTTCTTTTTCAGTTCTTCTACCTTCAACCACATACATCATTATATTTGAAATGAGTTTCTTGTTAATAGTATAGAGCTGGGTCATGTTTTAATCCACTCTGAAAATCTCTGTGTTTTAGTGGGTATATTTAGTCTATTTACATTTAATATGATTATTGGTATGTCAAGTCTGTCATTTTCTTTCCTATTTGTTCTTTTTCTTTATTTCTCTTTTTTCTACCTTCCTGTGGATTATTTGAACATTCCACTGATTTATTCATAACTTTTTTCTTATTTTATCTATGTTTTAGAGAGAGATTTATTCATAACATTTTGAGTGTATATCTTTGCATAACTTTAAAAAATTTTTTTATTTTTGTATAACTTTTATAGTGATTGCTCTGGGTATTATTCCACATGCACACACACACAGCCATTATCAGTCTACTGGCATCAACATTTTATCAGCCTGAGTAAAGTGTAGAAAACTTACCTCCCTCTGGCGTCCTTTTGCTGGCCCTCACTTATAACATAATTATCTTAAATATTTCCCCTACATACATCAAGAACCACATTAGACAATGTTATACTTTTTGTTTAATCATAAACAAACTCAAGGGAAGGAAAGTCTATTATATTTACCCAATTTTGTTCTTCCTTCTTTACTCATGCTCTAAGATCCCTTCTTTTATCATTTTCTTTCTCTTTAAAGAACATTCCTTGGACGTTTTTTAGGGCTTCTGACAACAAATTCTCTTAGTTGCCCTCATATGAGATTGTCTTAATTTATCCTTCATAAAGATATTTTAACTGAATATAGAATTTTGGGTTGGTGATTCTTTTCTTTCAGCACTTAAGACATGATATCCTACATCATTTTGGTCTCCATGGATTTTGATGGGAAGTCCACTGATATTCTAATAGTTTTCTACTTATAAGTAATGCATCATTTCTCTCTGTCTGCTTTTTTTTTTTTTGAGTTGGAGTCTCACTCTGTCACCCAGAGTTGAGTGCAGTGGCATGCTCCCAGTCACCACAGACTCGACCTGCTGGGCTCCGGCGATTCTTCTGCTTCAGCCTTCCAAGTAGCCAGAACTACAGGCGCGCACTACCATGCCGGCTAATTTTTATTTATTTATTGTAGAGACAAGGTCTCCCCAAGTTGTCCAGGTGGGTCTTGACCCCGCGGGCTCAGACAATCCACTTGCCTTGGCCTCCCAAATTGGTGGGATTACAGACTGAACCACTGAGCCTGACCTCTCTGTCTGCTTTCAAGATTTTTTTGTCTTTACTTTTTAAAAGCTTGACTATTTTGAGACCCACCTGGGCAACCTGGTGAGACCTCATCTCTACAATAAATCAAAAATCAAGCCGGGCTGGGTGGCTCAGCCTGTAATCCTGCGCCTTTGGGAGGCTGAGGTGAGTGAATTGCTGAGCCCGCGGGTTTAAGATCTGCCTGGGCAGCGAGACCTCATCTCTACAATAAATCAAAAAATCAGCCGGGCGTGGTAGCGCATGCCAGTAATTCTGGCTACTGGGAAGGCTGAGGTGGAAGGATCGCCGGAGCCCAGCAGGTCGAGGCTGCGGTGGCCGGGAGCGGCCACTGCACTCCAGTCTGGGCGACAGAGTGAGACTCCAACTCAAAAAATAAACAAATAAACAAACAAACAAATAAATAAAAGCTTGACTATCGTGTGTCTTGGTATTTATTACTTTGGATGTATTTAGTTTGGAGATTGCTCAGTTTCTTGAATCTGTAGGTTCATGTCTTTTAGCAGATTTGAGAAATTCAGTCATTATTTATCCAAATACAGTAGTCCCCTCTTATCTATGGAGTTTATGTTCCAACACCCCCGGTGGATGCTTGAAGCTGTGTATAGTACTGATCCCTTGTATATACTATGATTTTTCCCTGTACATACATACATATATATACATACATACCTATGATAAAGTTTAAATTGTAAGTTAGGTACAGTGAGAAACTAACAACAATAACTAATAACAAAATATAATAATTATAACAATATATTGTAATAAAAGTTATGTAAAAAAGTTATGTAAATGTTCTCTTTCTTTTTTTTTTCAAAATATCTTATTGTACTGTACCACAGGTAACTGAAACCATAAAAAAGGGAACCACAGATAAGGGGGCACTACTTTTCAGACCCACCTTCTTTCTCCTCTCTTCTAAAGTTCACATAATATGAACATTAGATCTTTTGATGTAGTCTCACTGGTTCCCCTCCCTCCCTCCCTTCGTTCCTTCCTTCCTTCCCCCTCCGCATCCCCCTTCTTCTCGCCCTCTCTCTTGCTCTCTATTTTCTCTTTGTTGCTCATATTGGATGACTTCTATTTTCTATCTCTTTTATTCACTCATTTCTTTTTTTGTCTCCATTCCGCTGAGGAGAAACCCATCAACTGAGGTTTACATCTTAATTATTGCATCTTTCAGTCTTAAAGTTTCTAATTGGTTTATCTTTAATTTTCTATTTTCTTGCTGAAACTTTCTACACCTTTGCTGAGATTTTTTAGTTTTTTTCACTTGTTTCAAATGTTTTTGCAATTTTTCATTGGAGCCTTTTTACTGTTGTAATGACTACTTTAAAATCCTTGTCCAATAATTTAAACTTTTCTGTCATCTTGGGGTTGATGTCTGTATATTATGTTTTTTCATACAAGTTGAACATTCTGACTCTCTACTAGGCCTCCTCTGACTCCACCCAGCTGGGAGATGAAGGGGCGCCTCATTAATATCGGGTGGAGATGGTAGTCATAGATCCCCAAATAGTTTCCACTGAGTAGGGGATGGGAGTTGTGGGGTGTGGGGTGTGGGCTTCCATAGTGTCTGGTGAGGATGAAAGGCCTGATGGCCCACTCAGCGTTTTCTGACACTGCCTGCTGGGAGGGCATGGGATTGGGTGTCCTCCTTATCCCTGGATACCTAGGCTTCCCATTTAGCCTTTGCTAATGGGATGGGAGTGGAGCTGTGTTTTTTGTGTGGGATTTGATTGCAATAGAGCATTTATTATCTAAAAGTGTCTGTCTTGATAGGCTACCTCTTGTGCAGTCTTTTAGCTAGAGTGAGAAGCCTTTTCTTGGGGTCTTTTTAAAAAACTATACTTTTAGGCATTTCTGAGTCACTTCTCAGTGTGAAATACATGAGGCAAAAATGAAAATCCATGGAACTCACTACCCTATCATTCTTTAGGCCCAGTGTCCCTAGCTGGTCTGCTTTCTTCTCTGTCATTTTCAGTCTTGAATTTGTTTTATATATAATGTCCATGGTTCTGAGCTGTACTTAACCGGAAGAATAAGGAAAAGTACTTCTACTCTATCTTTTTATCAGAGGAAGACCCTCTAATAAACTTTTGGAACTCAAAAAAGAGCAAAGAACTAGACGTCTAAAGGTATAATGAATGATTCCATGCAAATGAAGTTCTAGAACAGACCAAACTAATCTACAATGATGGAAATGAGAATAGTGGGTACCTCTGGGAGCTATGACCTGGGAGGGAGCAGAAGGAAGCCTTCTGGGGGCACGGGCAATGTTCTATACCAAGATTGTAATGAAAGTTACATTGTTGAATATATATGTGAACATCCTTAAAGTCATACACATTAGATTTATTCACTTTACAATATATATTTTACACCTCAATAAAATAATTTTGTAAGGTGAGAGAGGCTCCTGTTTTAGTATTTCTGCTCCGTTTTTCTTGAGGCAATGTATGTACCATGTTTTAGTTGATGATCAAATACAGGATGAGCCACAGGCTAATAAGAAATACCGGAAAGAAACAAACAAAAATCTGGTTGGTATTTTGAAAGTATTATTTTGCTCCACTGGGCAACAAAGACATGCTAGCACTCACTCTGGAATACATTGAATTGTGACCATAAGGGTGGGGTGGGGGCAGAAGAGAGACCAAGCGTGGCCCCAGACCCCCACATTCATGCAGTTCATGGACCCCTTTAATCTTTGGTAGTAAGAGGATGCTAGTTCCTAGAAGTCTTTTCTTTCTTCTGTCTCCTTGCTTGGTCTTTGTGATGCACTAAGTGAAAAATAAATTCCTCTTTTGGTTCATCCAACTTTGCCCATCAGGTGAGGGGTCACTGTCAGACTCAGGACTACTCTCTTGTTTGCTCACCTGGGAGACATTGTGCTCCCTGTGGTGTGAGTATGAATGCTTTACTCTGGTATCCCTTCCAGTGGAAGTTGAGACTCCCCATCAAGGATCAGAGAGGACCAATGAGCAAGGGATGCAGGGCAAGTAAAGAGTCTGAGCTGGAAGACTGATAACCCAGGTACTCCCCTAAGTGACATTAGAGGAAAAAAGCACATTTAGTGAGCACCTGTGATGTGCCATGAATTTTCATATATGTTAATAAATGCCATAGTGACACTCTGAGGCAGCTATAATTATTATTTCCTTTTATAGATGGGGAAGCTGAGGTGTCAAAGAATTTAAAACTAGGTCTAAAAATGAGGGAAATAGAAAAATCACCATTAGGCAAATCCTAATAATGGTTGTAGGTGAGATCCACTGATGTTTGCTAAAATTAGTGGTGAAAATTTGATGAGAAACTAGTCTTTTTAATTCTTTTTTTTTTTTGAGAAAAAGTCTTAAGTTGTCTCCCAGGTGTATTGATTAATTCTAAAGGAAAACAATATAAAAGTGAAGAAACCTGGTAAATACCACCTTAACCAAGAGATCAGAGCTAGCATCATAAGGGTGATCCTATTGATATGATGTACTCCCTGAAGTGATGTACTGAGACAGGCACAGTGTCGTCTCTTGTATTGAACTAATCATGATAAAACACTAGACAAACCCAAATTGAGGTGGAATGCCAAAGAATCCTACCCAAGTGTCAGGATTAGAACCCAGAGCCCATTCTCTTTCTACTCTAGGTAGGAAAGGTATGGAGGCCAAGGGAATGGGGGTGCCTTCTTCTGGGGAGGATGCACTGCTGACTGGATTCATTACTATAGCATACTCCGTGGCTGGAATCCACATGTCTTTTCCTGAGGGCTTTCTCCAAAACATGAAGGTGGCTCTGTCTGTGCCAGCCAGAGAGCAATCCACTTTCCCACACTCTATACGGCTTCAACCATAAGCATAAGCAGCCCAGATCCCTTTCCCCTCTGATGAGGTAATGCTGAGGCATGTTCCACATTGGTTCCCAGAGTTCCTCTGTGGGGTTGAGCTTTTTTTTTTGCCCACAGTGGTAACTTAATAACACAACCTTTACTGACTGACTTCCTTCCCTGTCTCACTTCCCCACTCTTCTACTAATATTTCCTGGTGTCACCTCCCAAAGCAGTCTCCATGTCAGCTTCTGGAGGAACCTAAACAAAGGCAATTGCTGAAGGGTATCACAGACAAAATGCAACCAGAAAAATGCATCTATGCACGTGCAGCATCAAACAGGCTGTCGTGAATCGCTGCCCAAAGCTGTACACCGTATAACTACTAGACTTGTACAAACTGGCACCTGTATGATTTTTCTAAAGCTACTTTAGCATCACATATTTGTTATCTTACAGTTCTGAAAGTCAGAAATCCAAAATGGGTTTCACTGAGATAAAATCAAGGTGCTGGCAGTCTATATTCATTTTGGAGGCTCTAGAGATGAACTGTCTCCTTTTCTACTCAACTTCCTGAGCCTTCCTGCATTCTTCAGCTTGCAACCTCTTCCACTATTATCAAAGTCATCAGTGTAGCATCTTCAAATTCCTCCCCCCCCACACACATACAAACACATCTCCGTCATCGCATCTCCTTCTCTTACTCTTGAATGTCCCTCTTTCCTTTTTAAGGACCCTTGTGTTTACATTGGTCCAGCTTGGATAATCAAGGCTAATCTCCCCCTCAAGATCCACCAACACAGCACATCACAAAGTTCCTTATGCCGTGTAAAGTAATATATTCACAGGTTCTGGAAATTAGATGTGGACATCTTGGAGGGTCATTATTTTGTATACCACAGAGCCCATGGTCGAGGGGCCAAAATAGAAGGGGCTCTTGGCCAGGCTCAGTGGCTCACACCTGTAATCCCAGCACTTTGGGAGGCCAAGGGAAGAGGATTGTTTGAGACCAGCCTAGGTAACATGGCCAGACCTTGTCTCTACAAAAAAAAAAAAAAAAAAAAAAAAGCTGGATGTGGTGGCATCTGCTTGTAGTCCCAGCTACTCAGAAGACTGAGGTGGAAGGATAGCCTGAGTCCAGGAGGTCCATGCTATAGTGAGCTGTGATCATGCCACTACACTTCAGCCTGAACTACAAAGTGAGTCCCCAGCTTAAGAAAAAAAGGGGAAGGGGCTCTGAGTTGGCAACACCTGGCCAGAGGAAGCCAGCACTGTGAGAAAGGAGGAAGGTGGTATAAGGGACTATGATCTAAAATGGAGAAATACACGAGGAAGACATATTTCAGTGGTTACGTGTATGTGTGCATGCGTGTGTGTGTGTGTGTGTGTGTGTGTGTGTGTGTGTGTGTGTGAAGTAGGATGATGGTGACAGCATCTGGGGCCTGGCAGGGACATGAGGAACAGAAAGAAGACAAGTCGGGTAGATCTACTTCTGAGGAAATAGCCCCAGCCGAGCTGGGGCTACAGAGAGGCAGGGTGAGGGTGGAACCCATGGATTTTACAGAGAGGAGTTTTAAAGGTTGCCAAGAATGAGCGCATGCAGTAAAAAGAGAGGAAAGGGGTGTGGCCTAGAGCGGGACAGTCAGGCCAGAGGGTGGGCGGAGACTGTCCCATGGGATCCCGGAGAGACAGGAGGGAGCTGGACTCTTGAGAGCAAGGAGAGGAAAAAGAAAGAGAAACTAGACTTGTGTTGGGAAATGGGGCTGTGGTTTCATCCTTGAGGAGCTTGTGTGCAATGAATGTAAGTGTGGGACTTGGTAACGCTTGGGGAAGAATTATAAAGCTGGAACTTCTATAGAGCCTTTTGTCCCCTATTAAAAATTCCGTGGGTCGGGCTTGGCGGCTCAGCCTGTAATCCCAGCACTTTGGGAGGCCGAGGCGAGAGGATTGATTGCCTGAGCCCGCGGGTTCGAGACCCGCCCGGGCAGGCTGGCAAGACCTCGTCTCTACAATAAACCAAAAACTACCCGGGCGTGGTAGGGCGCGCCTGTAGTTCCGGCTACTTGGAAGGCTGAGGCGGAAGGATCGCCGGAACCCAGGAGATCAAGGCTGCGGTGGCCGGGAGTGTGCCACTGGACGCCAGTCTGGGCGACAGAGCGAGACTGCAACTCAAAAAAAATAAAAATAAAAAAAATAAAAAAGTAAAAAAATCCCGTGTGTACCAAATAAGATTCATCCATTAATTCACTCAATTAATACTCAGCAGCTACTATGCACTGTGCGGGAGAGTCAGAGAGTGAACAAACAAGGTGAGTGAATGGAGTCAGGGAATTAGGTCTGACAGAAATAGAAAGGCAGATATACAAAGGAGCTGGTAGGCAAATGGATGACCAGGCAGAATCAGCTCTTCTCAGCAGGAAATAATGCCCAGGGAGGTGTGCTCAGCGTCCACCCTCCTGTCCAATTCTCCAACAAGGGGATATCTCGGAGCCATTAGCAGTTGACACATGCAGCAGCTGGGCCAGGAGTGTATCGGCCTGTAAAGGGGATCTGTGTGAGGCACCAGTGTCATCCACCATAGCAAGGATTGTTGTAGAACCCTGAAATTTAGGTTCGTGTACACAATGTGCAGTAAAGCAAACACTGGCACATCAGCACTTAGGAGAGAGAAAGGTTTGTTTGGTTTGGCCAAAGTGAGAGGATGGGAGAGATGATCTCTCAAATCCAACCTGCCTTTGAAAAAATTGGAAACTTTTATGAGTAAGGAGGTGAAATCCCTCAATGATCCAAGCTGTTTGTATCCCTTGGCCAATCAAATTTCTGAATGCCCTCAAGGGGGCCTGCATGATCTAATGATCATTGTTCTTTTTTGTTTTTTCCTCCTTTATTTTATTTTAAAGATGTGGGGTATAGCTGGGCATGGTGGCAAGTGCCTGTAGTTCCAGCTACTTGGAAGGCTGAGGCGGAAGGATTGCCTGAGCCCAGCAGGTCGAGGTTGCAGCGGTTGCAAGCGGCATGCCATTGCACTCCAGCCTGGGCGAGAGAGACTCTGACTCAAAAAATAAAAGATGTGGGGTAGAAGTCAGGATTAAATACATAAGTGGTCAAAGCCTGGTATTGGTAGAACAAGCAAATAGACAAATGGAACAGGATAGAGATTCCAGAAGCAAAACCTTCATTTCTCAACCAATTCATCTCTGACAAAACCATCAACAATGACCACTGGAGAGAGGAGACCCTATTTAGTAAATGGTGCTAGGAAAGCTGACTGACCACATGCAGAAGAATAAAGCAGGACCCCTACCTATCACCATACACAAAAAATCAATTCTAAATGAATCAAAGCCCTAAATGTAAAACCTCAACCTATAAGAATCTTAGAAGAAAACACAGAAGATACCCTCCTGCATATTGGAATAGGCAACCAATTCTTGAGCTTAACCTCAACAGCATATGCCATAAAAGGATCATTGTTCTTTTATTTATTTATTTTATTTTTTGAGTTGGAGTCTCACTGGGTTGCCTAAGTGGGAGTGCAGTGGCACACTCACGGCCACCACAGCCTCAACCTGCTGGGCTCAGGCGATCCTTCCACCTCAGCCTTCCAAGTAGCTGGAACTAGAGGCTCACGCCACTACGCCCGGCTAATTTTTTGATTTATTGTAAAGATGAGGTCTCACTAAGTTGCCCAGGCTGATCTCAAACCCTTGGACTCAAGCAGTCCTCTTGCCTGGGCCTCCCAAAGTGCTGGGATTACAGGCTTGAGCCACTGCACCTGGCCCAATCATTTTTCTTTTAAAAGAAAAAATATTTCGTTAATCTTGCAGGCAGCCCCTGGGGGTTTGGATATGAAGTTAATCAATTACTAGTGACTTCCCTTTACCGTAATGGCTACATTCAAGCAAGCATGCATGGAGGAAGGAAAGGACAAAGAAGAAAATAAGTAAAACAAACATCTTATGAGTTTTGTATTATAGGCTCAGTTCCAAGATGTGGAATAGCAGATTATCCCACACCCTGCTGCAAATTGGTATAAAACTGTGGAAAGCAGTTTGGTAATATAGAGTGCAAGACACATGTGCCCTGTGAACCAGCAATTCCACTTCCAGCCACCCACCCAGAGAAAACATTTGCACGAGGAGACAGGTTCAAGAATGTTTGTTGCTGCATAATCTGAAATAGCAAAAGTTGGAAATAGATATCCATCTTATAGAAAGTTGGATACAATCACATAAAGGAATACAGCAGATGAAATAAACAGGAGTTATGGGTATTTGTCAGAGATCACTCTAAAACCCTGATGTTGGGGGGGAAAAGCATGGTAGTGTGCCATTTATATAAAGATTAAAAACATGCAAAAGAAGCCAGACATAGTAACTCTTACCTATAATCCTAGCACTTTGGGAGGCCGAGGTGAGAGGATTGCCTGAGCCCAGGGATTCGAGACGAGCCTGGGCAACTTGGTGAGACTTTGTCTCTACAATAAATCAAAAAATTAGCTGGGCATGGTGGTGTGTGCCTGTGGTTCCAGCTACTTAGAAGGCTGAGGTGGAAGAATTGCCTGAACCCAGTAGGTCGAGGCTATGGTGGCTGTGAATATAACACCGCACTCCAACTGGGTGACAAAGTGAGACTCTGACTCAAACAAACCAACCAACCAGCAAAATAATATGATATAGTGTTTTCATAGATATGTGTATATACCTATGTATTTATGTATGTATATATGTGTGAATGTATTCATTTGTGTATGTATGTGTGTATGTATATTATGTATATATACATAGTAAACATATATGCACACATATATAGTAAACATAAACATACATATATAGTAAACATAAATGTTTGCACACATATACATAATAAACATATACACACATATATAACAAGTATTTATACACATAAATATGCACACATAGGTAGTAAACATATAAGTATATATATATATACACACCACATTCATATACATAGTGAAAGCTAAGAGTGTGCTTGGGAATTCTAATATTCAAGGTGAGGGTTACTACTGACTAGTGAAACTTGCAACCAGATTGCTTGGATTTGCATCCTTGTTCCATCTCTTACTAATCGTATCATCTCAGAAAAGTTACTTAACCTCTACAAGGCCCAGTTTTCTTATGTGTAAAATAGGAGATGTCAATTCTATTAGCCAGCAATTGCTGCCCTAATGCTGTGTAACAAACAACCCCTGAGTTCAGTAGCTTTCAACCACAGACACATATTTTCCATTCACAAGCCTGTGGGTCGGCTGTGGTTCTCCTGGGCTGGACTACATGTGACAGGGCTCAGGTCTACTCCTTGTGCCTCCACCAGCAGCTATCCAGGGCATGTTCTTTTCAGGGCAGAGGTCACAGGCATAAGAGTAGTAAGAGGAAACACATGATGCCTTCATGATGCCTTCATGAGTCTTTGATTCAGAACTGGCATATTGTTTCTACCCACATTCCATTGGCTAAAGCAAGTCACAAGACTGGAACTTTGTGTGTGTCGAGGCGAGGAGTATTTACCACCCACAGTGACCAGGGCAAGGGCAGTGGGAAAAGGAAGCACTGTGAGCAAATAATGACACGATAGTGCCTACCTCTTAGGGTTGTTTGGAGGATTAAATGAGATAATGCATGTGGAGGGTTTAGGGCAGTGCCTGGCCCCTAGTAGGTGCTACATTCTTATTAATCAGAAGAAGGATGAACTCTGGGAGAAAGAGGAGCTTAACTCTATCTGTTCAATTTCCTTTGAAAAATAGAGATCATAAACAAAATGAAAAAGAGGGAAAATATTTGTTTTCAGGAGATGGCTTTTGAGATGAGTAGGCATTGGCTAGTTCCAGAGGGAGAGTGAGAAGTTGTGGAGGTACAGGCATGAGTCTTGGGAGCAGATGAAATTACTGTGGGAGAGAGACTTGCAGAGAGAGAAATGTGAAGAGGGGAGGAGAGAGGCGGTGAAGGGAGGGGAGACAGGAGGAAAAGAGAGGAGAGGAATGCTGCAGACTGAACCGCAGGGAACATCAACATTTAGGAAGAAAAGGAAGATGAAAGACTTCATTGTAGACTTCAGGAGGCAGAGACTGTGGCCTCACTCATTTGTATCCCCAGCACCATGCTTGACACATGATAGATGCTCCGAAGGGACTCAGGGAAAGAAGAAACAGTGATGGAAACAGAGGTCAGAGAGAATCAGAGAAAAATAAGGAGCCCTCACCCCAAAAGCCAGAGGAGACCATTAAAGGAGTGGACAGCTGTCTGATGGGTTGGGCTGCCTGGTGCGCTGTCAGCAGTGGCCATTGTCCCACTCTGGCCTTGTTGTCTGGGACTGGTATTCCAGGCCAGAGGGGACAGACTTCTGATTTCGTTTGGTAGGTTTTTTCTCAGGTCCCAGCTTTTGAGCAGTAGGAATTAAAAGACCCAGTCCTCTCTGGTTCATCTCAAATTTCAGCTTTTCCCCTTGGCTGTCCCTGACCCCTACTTTGATGTCTCCTTGCCAGCCTTCTCTCTCCTTGGGTCCCCACTGCATGGAGGAATATACTGAGGCCAAGACAGGAAAGAGGTCAGGATTGATAGGAACTCTCTGAGACTGGAAGGGGAAGGGGTGGAGTCCTTTATCGCTCTCCTACTTTGGCCTGAAAAACTCTACTGAGCCTTCACGGAGGGCGGGTGGCCAAAGGCTGGGGAGAAGGTGGACTCATTTCCTTATAACTATGTGGTTATGAGGGCGGGAGTTTCACATGTGGCTTTTTGCATAATCAGGTTATCAGGTAGTTGGCCCGTGCAAGGGCTCATAAAGTCTCCAGCTGCTCTGACTCACAGCATGAAACAGGAGGTGAGCCAGTGTTAAAGTCTGACTGGGTTCTCATGCTTGCTGCCCAGAAAAAACAAAACTGACTCATTGCAGTTGAAGAAAGAGTTTAATATTGCAAAGCAGCTGAGTGAGGAAGATGGGAAATATTACTCAAATCTGCTTCCCCAATAATTCAGAGACTTGGGTTTTTATTTTTTGTTGTTTGTTTTTTTGAGTCGGAGTCTCACTCTGTCACCCAGGCTGGAGTACAGTACCATGCTCACCGCCACCACAGCCTCGACCTGCTGGATTCAGGCAATCCTTCCACCTCAGCCTTCCAAGTAACTGTAACTACAGGTATGTGCTACCACACCCGGCTTATTTTTTTTATTTATTGTGGAGACGACTTTTTACTAAGTTGCACAGGCTGGTCTCAAACCTCTGAGCTCAGGCAGCCCTCTCTCCTCGGCCTCCCAAAGTGCTGGGATTACAGGCTTATGCCACTGCACCTGGCAGAGGCTTAGGTTTTTAAAGGGAATTTGGTAGGCAAGGAGCTAGGGACTGCTTGCTGATTGGTGATGATGTCACAGGGGGTATCAATACTGCCTTCTTATACAGTGTCAATTTCTGGGAAGGGGCATCACAGAACCGGTGGAGTCAGATTCCTGGTTTTGGCTTGGGTGGGATCCTCAAGTCCATCAGAGTCTGAAAAATATCTCAATACCATTCTTGGTTCTTATAATAGATGCTACCTATAAAGCAAGTCCCAGGCCAGATATGGTGGCTAATTAGAAGATTGAGGCAGAAGGATCGCCTGAGCCCAGCAGGTCGAGGCTGCGGTGGCTGTGAGTGTGCCACTGCACTCCGGCCTGGGCGACAGAGTAAGACTCCAACTCAAAAAAATAAAAAATAAAATAAAATAAAAATGTTAATCTCATCCAAAGACACCTTATGGTCTACTTACATTTCCTCATGGGTGGTTGTGACACTATATTTAAAGTCCAATGTATATAGGTACTCAACTAAGTTGGTGTCTCCTTCCTTTCACAGAGATGGGACTTAGTGTCCCACTCAGGCTTTTATCTTTTGGTCCTTTCAGGTGCCGAACCTTCTGCTGATAGCCAAAGAGGTGACATAATACTCCTGAGAACTTTCTTGTTTCTTGGCTCACACAGATAACAAATCATAACTTATATCTGCAAACGTACTTGAGAAATACTAGGAAGATCACAGCCTAAGAATATGTTCTTCTCCCAGCCAGCTGGAGGATAGCCAGAGTCCCATGATCAGCATGTCCTCTTGTAGGTTCACTGTTGCCCCTGACTTTTCTATGGGAGTGAGGCAGGACACAATAATGTATTGTCTGTCCTGATGGTGGATGGAAGGGTTGGGAGCCCTCGTGGCAGGAAGAAAGGGGAGAATATTATGGAGCCTGAGCTAACTGAGGAGGAGATCTTTGGGGGTCCTCACATCCCCTTCTGTCCCCTTGAGATGGCCCTGAGTCCTCAGCATCCAGGTGAGATCACAAGGAAAGGGCGGGAGCAGTGAGCTCTGGCAACTGCTGCCCCTCTTCGATCTCCCACTGCCTGTCCCAAGGACCCACCCTTCCTCCTGCAACCCTGCCACCCTAGGCTGGGAGGGGAGGGGTGTGGAGAAACTGGAGGCAGGGCTGGGGGGGACTGGTAGGAGGTGCCAGGGAATGAGGTGTCTTCCTGAAGGGGTTGCTTGGGGAGCAGACACCCCAGGTGATTGCCATAGAATAGTGATCTGTGTTGATTCCCAAGAATTCAGCCTTAGAACAAGTGTGAATTTGGAGGGTCATGAACTTCCTGAAAGCATGGTTCAGTGGTGCATAGGAACATGCCCTTGAGCCAATGCCATGAGCCCTGAGCTACCTACCTCCTGCTCTCCTTTTCCTCTGTATTGGTCAGAGTTATTCAGAGAAGCAGAACCAATAGAATGAATATCTAATGAGAGAGGGAGAAAGAGGGAGAGAGAGAAGAAGGAGGAGGAGGAGGAAAGAAGAGAGAGAGAGAAGGAGAGAGAGGGGAGGTGGGAAAGAGGGGAGGGAGAGAGGAGAGACAGGAGAGAGGGGAGAGGGGGAGAGAGGAGAGGGAGGGGGCGAGAGGGAGAGAGAGAAGAGGGGGAGAGGAGAGGGGGAGAGAGGAGAGAGAGGAGGGGAGGGGAGAGAGAGAGAAAGAAATGGGCAGGATAGGCTGGCAGGCTGGAAGCCTAGGGAAGAGCTGATGTTGCAGTTTCAGTATGAAAGCCCTCTCTCTGCAGGAAGATTTCTCTTGTTCCATTCAGGCCTTCAGCTGATTGGATGAGACCCACCCACATTATGGAGGACAATCGACTTTGCTCAAATTCCACTGATTTGAATGTTAATCTCATCCAAAGACACCTTATGGAACTATCTAGAAAAATGTTTGACCAAATATCTGGGCACTGTGGCTCCTTATTATTATTATTATTATTTTTGAATTGGAGTCTCACTCTGTCACCCAGACTAGAGTGCAGTGGCCGCTCCCGGCCACCTCAGCCTCGACCTGCTGGGCTCCGGCGATCCTTCCGCCTCAGCCTTCCAAGTAGCCGGAATTACAGGCATGTGCTACCATGCCTGGCTGATTTTTTGATTTATTGTAGAGATGAGGTCTCGCTGCCCAGGTGGGTCTCGAACCCGCGGGCTCAGGCAATCCACTCACCTGAGCCTCCCAAAGGCGCAGGATTACAGGCTGAGCCACCGAGCCCGGCTTAATTTCCTTATTAAATGACTTCAAGGAATAGGAATGGTAGCTTGCAATTCCTGAGGCCTTACCTTGTGCTTCAGGCTGCAATGGCCTAGTTCAGGTGGACCTTCCCAACATACCTGTGTGGCAAGTGTGATGCCCTTTCACAGGGAAGTCAACTGGGTCTTGCCTGGTGTGATAGGTGATGGTGGTGTCCCACCTAGATCTCTTTTTCTTGCCAGTGTCCCCCTCCCCAGGTGCTGCTGGTGCCATGGCTATCAACTGACCTTCTCTGGGGGATTCTCTTGGTGATGGCACTATCCTTGTTTAGAACCTAGGAGTTTACACCCCTTTCTTCCGTCTCCAGCCCACCATTCGCCAAGGGTGAACAATGACTGACTGACACAGGGATACAAAAGCCCAGCCTGCTTATCTCTGTGGATCACTTATACCCCAGAGCTCCCTGTAGATCAGGTTGAAGCTAGACCTGGGCTGAAACTACAGCCTTCCTGAACACCTTCCTTGGCCACATCCTGCCTTCATCCTTCCCTTTCTCCTGAGATCATTGCCTCAGTAAATCATGTGCCCACAAATCCCTGTCTCAGGGTCTGTGTTTAGGGAATGGGGCCTGAGACCCCTGCGAGTCAACATCAAAGGCGGCCCTGCATTGTCCATAGCTGGTGGTAAACTGACAGGGTGAGCTCATCCTTGTGGAGGGATTCTCAGTGGAAGAGAGGAACGACTTCTAGCCTTTTGGAAGGTCTCTGTGGGTCTATCCCTCTCTCCCTCACTTGCTCGCCTCTTACTGCTGCCTCATTCCATAGAACACAGCACCAGCCGCAGGTGGAGAGAAGGTTGAGGGCTACCCTTGTGAGTGGGAGAGGTTGGGTCTATGAATTCCATTCCCAAGGCCTCTCAGAGCAGGGAGTCACTGCTTTCTGGAGCAGGGGTCCAGATGTGCAGTAATGGGAACATACTTGTCCTGAACTGCTCCTTGAGAAAGAGTGCGAGCCAAACCCAAGTGGGCAGGCCGCCTGGTCAGCAGGCTCAGTCCTGTGCTGTGGTCTGAGGCCCCCGTTCACAGCCCCCTGCCTGTGGGGGTGCTGCGTCACTGCCCTGCAAGGCCTCTGCTGGGTTTTTCCAGAACTTGGAGGTTTGGAAGTACCTCGGTCACAGCTGCTATGGTTAGAATTTCGCCTCTGGCTTTTTTCGGGCAGGCTCCAGCCCTCTCTGAGAGACAGCTGCTCAAGGACAGCAAACGGAGGGCCAGGGGTTCCTGGCGGGGAGGAGAGTGTCTGGACCAGAGAGGGTGGGGCCCAGGCCTAGTCTGGAAACTGGTGGGGGAGGGTGGCTGTGTGCGGTGGGGCAAGGCTCCTCACCAGCCCCCAAAGAACCTTCTACTCCACCTGACTGGAGAAGATAATGAAGGATGGGGGGCAGTCAACAGGAGGCCTCTTCTTTCAACAAAAAAGAGGAACATTGGGCTGTTCCCTTTTGGCTAAAGATCTTTACTACTGTCTTCTCTAGGAAAGGATATAGTGTGGGCACTTTGGTGTCAGATAGACCTGATTAAAAACCTCTGTTCTATCCTTATAAATTTTGTGATACTGTGAAAACCACTCAATATCTCAGAACCTCCGTTTTTTTGTTTTTTTGTCTTTTTTTTTCAGTTGGAGTCTCACTCTGTCGCCCAGACTGGAGTGCAGTGGCCGCTC
>NW_007253103.1:482130-483788 GCF_000164805.1 Carlito syrichta
AGCCTCCCAAAGGCACAGGATTACAGGCTGAGCCACTGAGCCCGGCTTGTTTTTTTTTTTAATTGGAGTCTCACTCTGTTGCCCAGGTTGGAGTACAGTGGCATGCTCACGGCCACTGCAGCCTCAACCTGCTGGGCTCAGGCGATCCTTCCACCTCAACCTTCCATGTAGCTGGGACTACAGGCATGCACCACCACACCCGGCTAATTATTTGATTTATTGTAGAGATGAGATCTCACCAAGTTGCCTAGGCTGGTCTCAAATCTGTGGGCTCAGGCAATCCTCTCACCTCAGACTCCCAAAGTGCTGAGATTATAGGCGTGAGCCACCACACCTGGCCACCTCAGTTTTCTTATCCATAAAACAGGTATCATACTCATTTTACGAAAAATTCAGCCAACTTCACCATGAAGGAATGGATTTGTTTCTAGAAACACAGTGGCAGGCATAAGGCCGCTGTTTACCCATTCCCACGCTGGAGGCAGACATCACTCATTATGTCTGGCTACCCTAAGTCTGGTTAGAGTCTCTAGGAAACTTCTCTTAATTGATCAGAGGTGGCACCTGAGATGGAATTGATGTTTCATCTCTGCCCTCCAGTCAAGAAGCCTTGATAGCCATCATGGAGGAATCCCTGTGCATGTGAAGAGGGTTTGGGTGTCTTCTAGCTTGAGTGCCTGATTGAGTGAGATGATTTCTGGTTGAGCAGTCTGAGGCTCTATTGTTATTTGTTAGCTTAAGTTACAGAGAAGAAGTCAGTCTTGGAGTGGGACTACCAAATGACCACTCACTGGTCTCACCAAAGGTGGACTTGTAGGCTGACTTCCCCCAGGTGCAGACCCTGAGACAAGGATTTGAGTTTATTTGTGAAGGGATCCCAGAACCTACAGTAGGAGAGTGAGGAAGTGAGTCCAGGAAGAAGAAGCAGTGAGGGAGCTGAGATACTAACACTAACTCCCACTAGTTGTTAGTTGAGGAAGGCTATTGGGGTTGGATGTTAACTCCTGGTTATGGATGGACAGAATACAATTAGGCAGCCAGAAAAAGGAAAGCTCTTTGACCAAAAAACAAAACAAAACAAAACAAAAACCACACACACAGAGATACTGTGGTTGAAAGTAATGAAAGCCAAAAGCAGCATCTGTTACTTTTTAAAAAATGTGATCTCTAAGTCCTGAGGAACTCAAGTAAGTCTGTTCACTGAAAATCAGAGCAGCCTAACCTTTCCCAGCATGGAATTCTCTTTAATATGCAGACAGCCCCACCCCTAAGGGCACGGGAAGCACAGTCTCTACCCAGGCATGCCTGCTGTTACTACCTTCTCCTACAACCATGAAGGGCAATGCTCACTAATCACAAGATGCTTTCAGACAAGGACTCATAAGCCCTCTTAAGAGAGTGAGTGTTCTAGTCAGCCCCTGCAACATAAAAGAAATAATCCCAGAAAAATCTCTGATAAGCATTTAGCATGAGACCTGGCACAGAGTAGGTGCTCAGTGTATCATTACTATTCCTACTTAGAGATGAAACCTATTGGCCAAACCTACCCTGACCCTAAGACAGATAGAATTTGTCAGACTCAGATTCATTCCTTCCCAGCAGCTATGGGGGGGGGCGGGGGTGAGGGGTGAGAGAGAGAGAGAGAGAGAGAGGAGAGA
>NW_007253103.1:483808-485020 GCF_000164805.1 Carlito syrichta
AAAAAGAGAGAGAGAAAGAGAGAGAAAGAGAGAGAGAGAGAAGGGAGGGAGAGAGAGAGGAGAGAAGAGAGAAACTGAAAGGAGAGAGCTGTGAAAAGCTGGAAGAAGTTGGGATAGTTTCGGAGGCAGGTGGTTTTGGAGCCTGGAGTTTTGCCAGGAGGGAGGCCTGGGTAATATGAGTCAGGGTATGGGTGAGAGCTTGTTGCCCAGAAGAAGCTGGCAAGGGAAGAGAGGAGGTGATAGGTGCTAAAATTGTGCCCTGTTCCTCATCCTCTGCAGGTGGGTCCTGGTCACCAGAAAAGGCATTCCAGCCTCACACTCCCCTTCCTCATTTGGCCCTCCTGTCTCACCTTCCTTTTTCAGAATCAGAGATGAGGACTTGCCTCCAGGGCTCCCAGTGGTTTGTCCACATGCTTTCCCTGGTCTAGACTGCAGGGAGTGGAGGCGTCTCTTGTGGAGAATTGGCCAGAGGTGGTATTCAAAGCAACCAGTGAGTGGTTCAGAAATTTGCTTGAAAACCTGGTATTTGACAGATTCTATGAGAGGATCGCCATTGTCCTGTACAGCACAATGAATGTAAAAATGATCCCAACTTTTCACTCCTCCCCGAATTGGCACCCTATAGAATGTGATCTTATAGCTCCTCCCATTGAGGAGTGAAATTTGTTTCCCTACCCCTTGAATCCTGTCTGGGCCTGTAACTTGCTTTGGTCAATGGAAGATGATGGGAGTGATGCTGAGTCATTTCTGAGCTTAGGCCTCAAGAGGCCCTGCCTGCTCCTGCTTGGTTTCCTGAATGCTGCCATCACTCAGACTCGCCTATTGGAGGATGAGAGACCACATGGAACAGAGACAGGCTTCCTAGGTCAGACCATCTTAAACTAGCCACCGCTTTGTGTCCAAAACATGTCAGAGAGCCCAGCCAAGATACCTGTTCAACCCATGGCTGATTGTAGAACATTCAGGAAGGGCTGGATATGGTGGCTCACACCTATAATCCCAGCACTTTGGGAGTCCAAGGTGAAAGGATGGCCTGAGCCCACGGGTTTGAGACCAGCCTGGGCAACTTGGAGAGACCTCACCTGTACAATACATCAAAAAATGAAGCTGGGCTTGGTGGCTCAGTCTGTAATCCCTCACTTGGGGAGGCTGAGGTGAGTGGATTGCCTGAGCCTGCAGGTTCAAGACCTGCCTGGGCAACTTGGCGAGACA
>NW_007253103.1:485300-487892 GCF_000164805.1 Carlito syrichta
GGGTGACAGAGTGAGACTCCAACTCAAAAAAAAAAAAAAAAATTAGCTGGCCATGGTGGCACACGCCTGTAGTCCCAGCTACTTGGAAGACTGAGATGGAGGTATTGCTTGAGCCCAATAGGTCAAGACTTCGGTGGCCACGAGCATGCCACTGCACTCCAGCCTGGACAACAGAGTGAGACTCCAACTAAAAAAAAAGAAAAAAAATTCATAAAGAATTGCCCAGCTGACCCATAGACTCAAGAACACTAATAAATGCTTATTATTTTAAGCCACCAAGTTTTGGAGGGATTTGCTACACTGCACTAGCTAGCTGATACACTCAAATCCCAGGGGTCAACCTTCCTTCCCTCATCCTAGCTGGACTCTCAGACTGGTCCAACACATGACAGCAGCTTCCAACGTGACCAAGGCTTCCCCAGAAACTTCCCTTATGGCCACAGCCAGTGCTCAGTTTGGCTTCCTCCCCATCCATAGGCCTGTCCTGACACACTCTCATCTTTTTCTTGCATTCTTCTTTGAGAAGGTACATATGTGTGTGTTTGTGCGTGCATGTGTGTGTGTGCACACACACCTATGACCCTGAGGCACATCTCACACTTCTTGAAGTCAATCTTCCCCTTTTGTGCAGGACTCCCTGAGGTCCAGGTTGTGCTTTGTTCCCGGGAGACATTCCCTAGGCAGGATCCTGGGCTCCCTATTTTTTGAAAGCTGCTCCTGCCTAATGCTGACTCTAGGTTGTGAGGATCTAGCTCTGTGGATTCAGTTTAATCCCATGAACTTTCCTGCCCTGCCCCCTAAGTCCAACAAGACTTGTTAACCACAGCCCCCACCTAAACTAACATCCCTGGCTAGGCCACCTTGCCCTGGAGCTGCTCTCAACAACTTGCCCCACCCTTCCAGGGGCCCTCGATACCCAGTGTCTCTCTTGGTGAACTGAGCTGTCAGGGACCAACTCCCTTTGCCTGTCCAGAACTTGATGAACCAGAGTGACTTGGGATACCACCCAGCTCTCTCTGACACTCAACTCTGGATTCTTCCTACACAGCATTCAGCAGTCAGGGCCTTTGATTACAAACCACAAAAACTGACTCTGAGTGGCCCAAGCAGCAGAGGGACATATTAGAATATTCCAGTGTGACTTAACAGGTTGGTCATAAGGACTGACCATAGGACGAATGTGACTGGATGCTGCTAATTCCACTGTCTCTGTCCATGGCCGTGTTCTGAACTGTCTCGACTTTTCTGTAGCCCTTACCTGAGACTCAGACCCTTGGAAACGTGACTGAGAGGCTGAACATGGTTCTGAGCCTGCTACTTTCATTAAAAAAAGGTGGTAATTGTCCCCACAACTCTCTGTCCTTTTAGGGTGTGTTATAAGGTGCTGGATGCTCCAGATGTAACCCAGCCCTAGTCTTTTTTTTTAAATCATTGTACCATTAACAAAACCTGAAGTTTAATTTACACACAGTAAAATACATACATCTTTAGAATTCAGTTCAGTGAATCTTTTCTTTCCCACGTGTATACTCGTGTAACCACTGCCCAGATCAAAATATAGAGTATTTCTATTGCTGGTCAACCCCATCTCCCTCCCCAGAGGAAATGACTTCTGACCTTAGCTTAGTTTTGCCTGTTCTTGAACTTCATACAAACAGAATTATACCATTTGTACTCTTTTGTGTAAGGTTTATTTTGCTTAGCACAAGGCATTTGAGACCTATTCAGGGTGTTGCATGTATCTGTAGATTGTTCTTCTTGCTGTATAGTATTTCATTGCATGGATATGCCATAATTTATCACTTCCCTTGTTGATGGATATTTGGGTTGTCTCTAGTTTTTGATTCTTACAAATAAAGCTATGAACATTCATGTACAATTCTTTCTGTGGTCAAGCATCACTTTTACTTGGGTTTTGATTTGTTGTCCTGCCCCACTGGAAAACTTCCCTGCCAAATTAGCCATAAACCTTAGCCAGCAAGACAACTGAGTTGAGGTTCCCCTAGAGGATTCATTTATTTTTCTTTTCTAAGTTGGAGTCTCACTCTGTTGCCCAGGCTGGAGTGCAGTAGCACATTCATGGCTACTGCAGCCTTAACGTGCTGGGCTCAGGCAATCCTTCTGCCTTGGCCTTCCAAGTAGCTGGAACCACAGGTGCATGCCACCACGCCCGGCTTATTTTTTCATTTACTGTGGAGACGAGATCTCGCCAAGCTGCCCAGGCTGGTCTCGAACTCCTGGGGTTAGACAATCCTCTCACCTCCACCTCCTAAAGTACTGGGATTACAGGAGTGAGCCACTGAGCCTAGCCAAGAAGCTACATTTCATATCCCAGACTGAACATCTCATCTATGGCCCTCAACCCACTTCTGCAGTCCTTGTTTCACTGTGTTTCTAGGCTAATTGCTTAGGCCAGAAGCCTGGACTCTTCTCTTTGCGCATCTCCTTTAATCAAGCCATCAGCAGCCGGGCTCGGTGGCTCACCCTGTAATCTCGCACCTTTGGGAGGCTGAGGTGAGTGGATTGCCTGAACTCGCGGGTTTGAGACCCGCCTGGGCAGCGAGACCTCATCTCTACAATAAATCAAAAAAT
>NW_007253103.1:487912-507912 GCF_000164805.1 Carlito syrichta
AAAAAAAAAAAAAAAAAATCAAGCCATCAGCAATACTACCCTAGGTACCTTCAAGACACCTGAGTGTATATCACCTCCACTGCTACCAAACTGGTCTGGGCCACCATCACTTGTTACCCGGACCACTGCAATATCCTTCTCTCCAGTTTCTACTCTTGTTTCTTTTCCTGTCTCCCCTGCCCCCATCCCCACCAGGGTGATTCTCAACACAGCAGTTGGATTAACCCTTTAGTAACTGAGACCATGTTCCTCCCCTGCTGGAAGCCCTGCAATGGCTCCCACTCCACTCTAAGCAAAGGCCACAGCTCTTATAATATCCACGAGGCCCTACATGATGTTTCCCTCCTGTTATTACCCTCTTTCTCCTCTTTGGTCTCACTGTGCTTGTTCCTTTACTATGCTATGGTTACTCCCTGACTCCAGACGTTTGTACTGACTGTTCCCTCTGAATGGAATGGTCTTCCCTGGATATCCATGTGGCTGCCCCCCACCATGCCCCTGCACCCCCCTTTTCCTTTCCTCCAGGCTTATGGACTCTACCATTTCTGTTTGTCTCTATGGTACTTACCACCACCTGGTTTTACATGTTGTCATCAGTCTGTCTGTCTCCCCCATTAGATTGTCAGCTCCATGAGTGCAGGGCCTTTGCTTACTTTGCACTTGTATCCTCAGTGCCCTGAACAGCACAGGCTATGCCTCAGGTGCTCAAACAAGAGACACAGATGAGCCTAAGAGCACAGAAAAGGGGAAAACAAGTCTGGCGGCTTCCAACTTCTACTCACCAGTTGGATGCTGTATTCATTAGGAGGCTACTAAAAGCCTCATTTGGGGTTCTCAGAGATTTAGGTAACTGCTGTGGTTTGAATGTTTGTCCCTTCCAAAACTCATGTTGAAATGTAGTCCCCAGTGTGGCAATATTGCGCAGTGGATCTCTAAAAGTGATTGGGTCATGAGGCCCTCATGAATGAATTACTACATTTAAGGATTAATGGGTTATCATGGGAGGCGGAACTCTTGGCTTTATAAGAAGAGGAAGAGAGGCCTGAGCTAGCACGTTAGCAGGTCAGCACATGCAGCCCTCTTGCCACGTGATGCCCTGAGTGGCCTCGGGACTCTACAAAGAGTCCTTACCAGAGAGAAGGCTCTCACCAGGTGCAGCCCTCAACCTTGGACTTCTCAGCCTCCATAACTGTAAGCAATACATTCCTTTCCTTTATAAATTGCCCAGTTTCAGGTATTCTGCTATAAACAACAGAAAATGAACTAAGACAGTAACTTTGTCCCAAGCCTCCAGAAGCCCCCAGTCTCATAGCCTATGTGAGTATAGTGTAGACCCAGGGATTGGAGGAGGTTTTGGGAAATGGTGAAATCAAGCTGGGCCTGAGAGGGTAGGTGGAGTTTGGGTATGCAGCAAATAGAAGGGCAGTGTGGGCTGGCATGGGGTAATGCCACTTAGGTAAGCTACAAGGGACTGACACCTTGGGCATAGTATCTGAAGGGCTGTCCCCAAGGAGTGCCACCATTACTACTTTCCTGTGCTGATAGGGCCAGGTTGGGGGGGGATGTCCCAGCACTGTCTACCTCTGATTATTGTTCCAATATTCATCGTTAGCCCCAATCTAGATTTCTGTTATTATTTATTTACTTAGAGACAGGGTCTTGCTTGCCGTGTCACCCAGCCTGAAGTGTAGCAGTGTGACTATGGATCACTGCAGCTTCGACTTCCTGGGCTCAGGTGATCCTCCCACCTGAGCTTCCTGAGTAGTTGGGACTACAGGCATGCACCACCATACCCAGCTACGTTTTTTGGTTATTTTTGTAGAGATAAGATTTTCGCTATGTTGCCCAGGCTGGTCTCAAACTCCTGGCCTCGAGCAATCCTCCTGCCTCAACCTCCCAAAGTACTGGGATTACAGGCATGGGCTACCGGCCTGGTCAGGTTTCAGTTGTTTTTAGTTTTTTTTTTCTCCTTAGGAGTGAAGTAAACCTGTGGAAGGAAACTTACTCCTTTATAAAGCAAGTCTACACTTTCTCTGGACAGCAAATTGTGAGGAAGCCTTGCCTGAACAAAGAGAGGCCTGACCTCTGCTAGAGTATTCTGGGAGTTGCTGGGTCCACCCCTTTCTTCAGCCTTGGACCTGGTCACACCCAGATCATTCTAAATCTAGGACAATTATGCTGGGTTTTGAAAGCTTCCAGAGGAGCTACCTGACCTCCTTGGCTGTCCCCATTATAGCTGCCCCCTGCCCCCCAGCCCCTGCCCTTGGTGTATACTGCAGAGAAATTTTTCTTAAAGTTCATACTATGGCTCAAATAGTTCATATAATGCTCAAATTGGACTGGGTGGGTTGCTTGGAATGCACCTGGGAGAAACGGTCACAGGGCTCATGAAAATGACAACTGGGATACAGGATTCCCAGAGGCTTTTCAACCCTTGGTAGGTAGGAGAACAGGTAGGCAGGCAGCTGGCTGCAGGGGCCTCTCCCTCCACCCCACATTCTGACCTGCCCTGGGTCTGGGCTCCCTTGAGACCCAGGGTCCCTGTCCCTTCTTCAGAAGAGGGATGGGTCTCAACCCACAGGGACTTCGTCCAAACCCTCCCTAACCTCTTCCAGAGTTCTGTCTGGACCACCCAAAGGAGGTTATTCACTGAGGACCCAGTTGTCTTGGGGTTTGGCTTCCCAGATTCTCCCCCAGTCCAGGGCTCTTGTCCAAGAATATGTGGGGCTGGGCTGGGCTGAGCACTCTTTCCCCTTCCCATAAGCTTGTTTAGGCTGTGGCCACCTTGGGCAGGCTGGTGAACTCCATGAAGCTCTTTTCAGAACAATGCTTTTAAATGTATAACATAAAATACACTGGATAACAAAGGAAACTAATTTCTCTGAAATGCAAATATTAACATACTTTAAAATGTGATATAAGATCCAGCAATCTCACCACTAGGATATATCCAAAGGAAATGAAATTAGTATGTCAAAGAGATATCTGCACTCCCATGTTAATTGCAGCATTATTCACAATAGTCAAGACATGGAATCAACCTATGTCTATCAATGGATGGATGGATATATACTGTATACAAAATGAAATACTATTTCACAATAGTCAAGACATGGAATCAACCCATGTCTATCAATGGAAAATGGCATATACTGTATACAAAATGAAATACTATTCAGTCATAAAAAGAAGGAAATCTCATTATTTACAATAAAATGGATGAACCTGGAGAACATCATGTTAAGTGAAATAAACCAGACACAGAAAGATAAATACCACATGATCTCACTAATTGGAATATTTTTTTAAAGTTGATATCATAGAAGTAGAAATTGTTTACCAGCAACCACAGAGGGGAGGTAGGAGAGGAGGGAAAGAAAATGTTGGTAAATGGGTACAAAGTGACAATTATTATTTTTAGAGGTGGCTGGTCTCCAACTTCTGGCTTAAAGTGACCCTCTTTCCTCAGTCTCAGCCACAGCACCTGGCTCAAAGTGACAATTAGGTAGGATGAATAAGTTCTGGTGTTTTATTGTACCATGGTGTGACTATGGTTAATAGTAAGGTATTGTATATTACAAAATAGCTAGAAAAGAGGGTTTTAAATATTCTCACCACACAGAAATAAAAGCCCAAGGTGACGGATATGCTAAATACCCTGATTTGATCATTATACAGCATACATATACATTGAAACATCAAGTTTTACCCCATAAATATGTACTATTACAATGTGTCATTAAAAATAATTTTTTAGCCAGGCTCGGTGGCTCAGCCTGTAATCCCGCGCCTTTGGGAGGCTGAGGTGAGTGGATTGCCTGAGCCCGCGGGTTCGAGACCCGCCTGGGCAGCAAGACCTCATCTCTTCAATAAATAAAAAAATCAGCTGGGCGTGGTAGGTGGCCGGGAGCGACCACTGCACTCTAGTCTGGGTGACAGAGTGAGACTCCAACTCAAAAAATAATAATAATAATAATAATTTTTTAGCCGGGCACAGTGGCTCATGCCTGTAATCCCAGCACTTTGGGAGGCTGAGGCGAGAAGATTGCCTGAGCCCATGGGTTTGAGACCAGCCTGGGGAACTTGTAAGACCTCGTCTCTACAATAAGTCAAAGAATTAGCTGAGCATGGTGGTGCGCACCTGGTTCCAGCTACTTAGAAAGCTGAGGTGGAAGGATCGTCTGAACCCAGCAGGTTGAGGCTGCAGTGGCCATGAGCATGCTACTGCACTCCAGCCTGGGCGACAGAGTGAGACTCAGACTCAATATATATATATATATATATATATTTTCATTTTTTTTATTTTTTGAGTTGGAGTCTCACTCTGTCGCCCAGACTGGAGTGCAGTGGCCGCTCCTGGCCACCGCAGCCTTGACCTGCTGGGCTCCGGCGATCCTTCCGCCTCATCCTTCCTAGTAGCCGGAATTAAGGGCATTGTCTACCACGCCCGGCTGATTTTTTGATTTATTGTAGAGATGAGGTCTCGCTGCCCAGGCGGGTCTCGAACCCGCGGTCTCAGACAATCCACTCACCTCAGTCTCCCAAAGGCGCAGGATTACAGGCTGAGCCACCAAGCCCGGCTATATATATATATTTTAAATGATGACTATGTGAGGTAATACATCTATTAATTAGCTAGATTTAACCATTCCACAATCTATAAAATACTTCAAAACATCACGCTGTATATCAGCCATGTCCAACCTGCAGCCAGCTGGCTGCTAGTGGCCCAGGACAGCTGTAGTCATGTGGACCCACGACATTTTTTTAGCATCATGTTTTTTAGCATTCATTTCTTTCATGACCCCATGTGTAGTTCCATTTTTGAAGTTCACAATAGCACTTTATTTGCGACATCACTTTTTCAGTCATGAAGCACATGAAGAGCAAAATTCTAACACACATTTCTGACAAGCACCTTGAGAACTCACTAAGAATCGTGGTCACTTCCATAGAACTGGACATTGATAAGTTAGTTTTACAAAAACAAGGTCAAATTTCCCACTAGAAAATTGTTCTCATTTTCCTAAACTTTATAATAAAAAACAAAATAATTCTTATTATGTATATATACGAATTATATTATATAAATTATGTGCAGCCCAAGACAAATTCTTCTTTATTAGATGTGGCCCAGGGAAGCCAAAAGGCTGGATGCCCCTACTGTACATGATAAATACATACAATGTTATCTGTCAATTAAAAAAGAAACAATGGGGGGGAAGGGAGATGGGACTGATGGTAGTAAACATCTGTCTGGGGACGGGGAGACACCTGTTATCAACAAGGGGGCCTGAATGAAGCATATTTGTATACCTAACCCTTAACTGCACCCCACAATATCATAATAAAAAATATTGATTAAAAAAAAGAAACAAATTTGAAAAATATGATATAGTACTGTATCTTTTAAAAATTTTTTTGCCGGGCTCGGTGGCTCAGCCTGTAATCCTGCGCTTTGGGAGGCTGAGGTGAGTGGATTGCCTGAGCCAGTGGGTTCAAGACCCGCCTGGGCAACTTGGCGAGATCTCATCTGTACAATAAATAAAAAAAAATTTAGCCAGGCGTGATAGCGCGTGCCTGTAATTCTGGCTACTTGGAAGTCTGAGGCGGAAGGATCGCCAGAGCCCAGCAGGTTGAGGTTGTGGTGGCCAGGAGCGGCCACTGCACTCCAGTCTGGGTGACAAGAGTGAGACTCCAACTCAAAAAAAAATTTTTTATTTTAGAGATATGGGGTACGGGCTGGGTGTGGTGGCTCACGCCTATAATCCCAGCACTTTGGGAAGCCAAGGTGAGAGAATTCCCTGAGCTCACGGGTTTGAGACCAGCCTGGGCAAACTGGTGAAACCTCATCTCTACAATAAATCAAACAATTAGCCGGGCATGGTGGCATGTGTCTGTAGTTCCAGCTACTTGGAAGACTGAGGCGGAAGAATCACCTGAGCCCAGCAGGTTGAGGCTGTGGTAACCGTAAGTGTGTCACTGTACTCTAGCCTGGGTGACAGAGTGAGAATCCAGCTATAAAAAAAAAAAGATGTGGGTACAGTTCAGGGTTAGGTAAACAAATTGTAATTGTACAGGTAAAGTTTGGGCTTCACTTTGGTCCCCACTTCACCTAGTTTGAGATCAGATGCCCTTCGTGCTGTATCTTTAATGCATTCAAGGGTGACAGTGAGACTCCAAAAAGAAAAAAAAAGAAGAGAATCTATCAGTGAATCCGCTATGGTTTCATGTGTCTCCCAGAAAGCGTATGTTGGAAGCTGAATCCATAATGCAACAGTGTTGAGAAGTGGGACCTTTAAAAGTTGGTTAGACTGTGAAGGCTCTGAAAATCTGCATTAATTTCCATGTACTCCAGGAGATTCCTCCATGTAGAGCTAGAGCTTTCTGCTTCAGCAGGTGTTGACCAGTGAACCTGGTCTCTCTTCCCTGCAGGCCTGCGTGCTCTGACCCTTGCTCCTCAGCTAGGCTGATTGTGTTGCCAGAGTTGTAGCCGAATGACTGGCTCAAAGGTAACTGTGCTAGGGCAGGGAAGGGAGTATGCAAATAAGTCAAACAGTGGATGGCAATCATTTGAAGATTTGAGATGTTGATCCATCATTGCATCAGAAAGTAATAGCAAAAAACGTGGAGAGTAGAGTCAGACAAAGTGTCCACTAGCAGGGAATGACTCAACTATAGTTTGTCCATATTCCAAACACTACCTGCAGTAAAAAAGAAAGAGCTCCAAATCAAATTGGCAAACAAGAAAGTATATTGCAGAATGCATCTAATGTATGTAAACATATGCATGCAAAATAATACCAAGCACATCTGTAAATGCACAGAAAAAGTGGTTGCCTCTGGGAGGATTTGGAGATTAGAGAGGGAGACAGTCAAAGGGACTGTAAACTTATCTATAATGATTTAAATTTTTACATGGAAAATGTATTCTAATGTAACATGGATAATTGAAAACTAAATACAATTTTTTTTTTTTTTTTTGAGTTGGAGTCTCACTCTGTCGCCCAGACTGGAGTGCAGTGGCCGCTCCCGGCCACCGCAGCCTCGACCTGCTGGGCTCCGGTGATCCTTCCGCCTCAGCCTTCCAAGGAGCTGGAACTACAGGCGCGTGCTACCACACCCGGCTATTTTTTTGATTATTGTAGAGATGAAGTCTCGCCAAGTTGCCCAGGCGGGTCTCAAACCTGCAGGCTCAGGCAATCCACTCACCTCAGCCTCCCAAGGCACGGGATTACAGGCTGAGCCACTGAACCTGGCTTAAATACAATTTTTTTTAACACATATTCATACTCTGTGTGTTTGGGTCCTCAAAACTGTGTTAGAAGAGACATCGATCAACCAATCAAGTAATAATAAGTTATTATTCCATCAAATAGATCAGGTTTGGCTATTTACAAGCTGTGTGATCTTGAACAAATGATAACTTCTCTGATCCTTAGTTCCTTGTTGTCTTAGCCCATGTTCCTCCAAGTAGGACCTGAGACAAAGAGCATGTAGTTTACTTAAGAATGTGATCTTGCCGGGCATGGTGTCTCAAGTCTGTAATCCTAGCAATTTGGGAGGCTGAGGTGAGAGGACTGCCTGAGTCCAGTTGTTCGAGACCAGCCTGGGCAACTTGGTGAGACCTTGTCTCTACAATAAATAAAAAAATTAGCTAGGCATGGTGGTGCGCTCCTATAGTTCCAGCTAATTGGAAGGCTGAGGCTGAAGGATCACCTGAGCCCAGCAGGTCAAGGCTGCAGTAGCCGTGAGTGTGCAACTGCACTCCAGCCTGGGCAACAGAGTGAGACTCCAACTCAAAAAAGAAGAAGAAGAAGAAAGAAGAAGAGGAGGAGGAGGAGGAGGATGTGATCTCAGGGAGTAGGTGGAAAGGGATTTTTTTTTTTTTTTGAGTTGAGGTCTCACTCTGTTGCCCAGACTGGAGGGCAGTGGCCGCTCCCGGCCACTGCAGCCTCCACCTGCTGGGCTCCGGCGATCCTTCCGCCTCTGCCTTCCAAATAGCTGGAACTACAGGTGCGCGCTACAACGCCCGGCTGATTTTTTGATTTATTGTAGAGATGAGGTCTTGTCAAGTTGCCCAGGCGGGTCTCGAACTCGCGGGTTCGGGCAATCCACTCACCTCAGCCTCCCAAAGGTGTGGGATTACAGGCTGAGCCACCGAGCCCGGCTCAGGACAGGGATATTGAAACAGAGAATGAGGGATAACCAATACAAGATGTGTCACCAAGTTGGCCAATGCTATGGGTGTCTGGAGGTTGATGCCATCATGACCTTCCAAAGAGTCTTCTGAAATGATTCAGAAATTCTCTGCTGGGGAACAAAAGGGAGAAGCATGTATCCATTGGCTCTTTACCTCCATTAGTCAAGGGAGATCCCAGTCTCTTAACTTTCTACACTTCTGGACTACTCATGTATAAGGGCCAAGTATGTTCCTTATGTGTCCTTCATGGCTGTAGTGGAGAAACCACAGGTCAACTCAGCACTAGCTAGAAGAAGGTTTGACCAAGAGGTTTCTGGCATGTGTCCAAATAATGTCTAACACACTCATCTTTAAAATGAGGAAGAACGTTTCCATTTCACAGGAAAACTAGAAGGAGTGGGCTGAACTTATCTAGACAACAAGAAACACAAGACTGAGGTACTGAAGCCTTGGAAATGGGAAGGGCTTGGGCAGACCTGGCCCGCCTTCTCCAGAGTGCAGGGCTAAAGGAGGGGGGAGCTGGAAAGGGAGTCAAGCAGACAGGGCATGTTGCTTCACCAGGACGGGCAGAGTGACCCAAGCAAGACAGTGGGCGGGGCAGCAGGTTCTAGGAGTCAAGGATGGAGGGGGGCTGGAGCAATGAGTGCTCTGGGCCTGGAATGTAGGGAAGGGTCTCCTAAGAGGTGGCTGTGGCCTTGCCCCTGTGAGGGGAAGAAAACTGAGGGCCACCAAGATGGAGCAGAAATGGTGCAATGAACATCCTGACTGTCTTCTGTCCAGCATGGTGTCAGGCACCCTGCAGGCTCACAACAACAGTGCTATTTCATGCCATCACTGATCGTCCACTGTGGTCTAGCCTTGATTCCTCTGAGGGATGTTACATAATTTGATAGCAGCTCCTGTGTTTTTAACTATATTACAGGCTAGACCAGCCATTTTAAATTTAGGGTCCTGCGGATACAATTTAGAGGGGTGATGAAACTTAGTTGGAAAAAATAACATCTATATTTTTCTCTAAATTAAATTGAGCATTGCTTTCAGTTATGGACTTAGGCAACAAACCACATGGCTAAGTCTTTGTCACCAAAAGAAGTCACAGGCATTTTCATATCACATTACAGTTATAATGTGATACTTCAGAATTACAGTAGTTATTAGGTCCCCTGCTAGACCTTCTAATGTAGTGTATCAAGGAAGAAGTATGCATATTATTATATGCATTTCATTTATAACCTGATATGTTTTATTTTATGCATTTAGAAATACTATTCTTAGAAAGAGTCTATAAGGTTTACTGGCCAGCACTAGACCAGGAATGGCCAGTACTGACCTATATGCTGGAATTCTGCTGGCCTGAACTGATGACAGACATTACTAGTCAATCATGGCAGTCTTTCCAGCAGATGCCAGATGCTCTCCTGGCATCTTCTACTGATTGATCTGTGTAGACATATGAGGTCAAACTTGTTTGCCCTTCCTGGTCTATAATGAACCAATGTAGAAGAAAACAAGGTAGGATAAAGATATGATTAAGTGCTTCTTTGGCAAGCACAGCAAATTAGAGCAAAATTTGAGACTAAGTGTGCCAAAGGAGTTGGAACAACAAGAAACACTTCAGAGCGAGGTAGACCCAGAGTCAGGCATCAAAGAAAGGACATAATTTTGATATGGAGAAAGGAGGAGGATGATATTCAGGGTAGGGGGCGGGGAAAAGGTGGGAAGAAAGACTTGTATATGAAAAGGTTTTGAATATGGAAAGAGCAAGATATAACCAGGGAACACTGTGGTGACCAGGCTCTGGAGAAATTTGGGAAATGAAACTAAGGTATCAACTTCATTATGAAGGTTGTATATCCAGAGTGAGGAGTTTGACCTGGAAAGTCCCTGAGAGCTAGTTAGGCATGGGACAAAGGGTATATCAGTTTGCTTTGACTGTATAACAAACCACTCCAAAATTTAGTGACTTAAAACCACAATCATTTATTATTTCTTACTAATGTATGGGTCTGCTGGTAGTTTTTCAGGTCTGGGATGGCTTAGCTGATCATGGTAGTTTCCTCACACATCTGCAGTCAGCTGGCAGGTAGATCAGAGTTGGCAGAATTGATGGCCTCATCATATGGTTGGCATTTGACTGGCTATTGGCTGAGCCAGTGGGGTACCTGGGTCGTGTGTTTGCTCATCCTCCAGAAGGCTAGCCTGGGCTTACTCATATGGCAACTGGACAGATTTCTAAGAGAAGAGGAAATGCATATGGCTTCTTGAAGCCTAGGCTTGGAATTGGTGCCTCTACCACTTTACTTCTACCATGTTCTATTAGCCAAAGCAATTTGTTAGACTAGCCCAGATTCAAGGGGTATGAAATAAACTCCCTCTCTTGATGGGAGGAAATACAAAGTCACATTGCAAAGGGTCTGGACACAGGAAGGGGAATCATTGTGGCCACTTTTATAATTAAATGTTATGGGGTAGCTGGTGGAACATAAGATACCAGGAGAAGAGCCCCAGGGACAGGTAGACTGGTTGGGAAGCAATTACTGTAGGGATTGAGAAGAGGGATAGGAAATGTTTGCCTAAACTCTAAGATGGGGTATACCCAAGGTGAAGGACAGCAGGGGGGATGAGGAGGAAACAAGTCGCTGAATTTGGGGTCTGGTGGGCCAGGCAAAGGACATAATCATTCACAGAGCCAGGGACATCAGCAGGCGGCTGTTGGGATTAAGGTGTCTGGTGTGGAGTCTGCACTGGGAGGCCTTGAGGCCTCAGCAGGTGGCAGCACCAGTGTGCACATGTCATTTAGGCTGAGAAGTCTTGTGAAGCCCACTGATTTTTCTTGGGTTTGGTATTTCCGCTCTATAGAGCAGGGTAGGAATTCTAACACTGCAGGACTGTGAGAGGGAGCTGAGGCTCACTGTGTGGATTCATTTTGTAAGCTCTTTTGGGCTGTACACGTATAATGGTTATATGGTTTTGTTTTGTTTGGGGTTTAGGAAGCATTATCCAACCATTTGAGGGACCCAGGAGGGAGTGTGAAGGGAAAAGAAGAAGACTTGGAGTTCTGTTTGGGAGAGCGGCTGCTGTTAGAAGGTTCAGGGAGTAGAGTCCCTCCAGCTTGAGGTGGGGGAAGCTCAGGATAGCAGCAATGTGGGGCATTCAGTCATGGCTGACTCTGTGCTTGCTCAGTCTTTGGGATCAGAGAATTGGGAGTGGGGGAGGGGAGGTGGAGTAGGCAGGTGGTGGGGCGTGGGGAGGAAGGGCGTGGGGAGGAGGAGGAGCAGTGGTGATGGTGCTGGGAGAATTAGTCTCCTTGCTTAGTACTCCCATTGCAAACTCCTGGGTGGTCTGGAACGACGTCAGCACAGTTCCCCACTCCTCCTTCCCTCCTTCTCCCTGCTCTGAAAAGTCCAGCAGTGTCACTGCTTCCAGATGTGGCCTCCAGATGTGGTCTGGAGCATTTCCAGGAGATCAGGATGCTGAGGCAGTAGCCAAACTCTGGGCTTTTCTTCCTCCCTCCTTCTCCAGTGTGGCCTGCCCATCACTGCCCCTCCCCTGCCTTCTCCTCCACTACTACTAGGTCAGTGTGCCAGGTACCCAGAGACCCCAGTGGATGGATAAACAGATACCAACTATGAATAAACCCGGACCAGACAGATGCATCTCTATTCCTGTTGGAAAGAGTTTACATCTAGGGGAGTGGAGAACTCTTGAATGTTTCCATCCAGAGCCGTCCCAGCGGCTCCAGGAGGAGGAAGTGAACTGTCTCTTCTGCTGGGGACTTGCCAGGGCACTGGGCTCAGGGCCAGCTAGGGCCTGGAAGGAGCTGCTGAAAATCTCCCTCTTAATGGAACAGCCCGGGCCCTAGTGTCTTACCAGGATGGAGCCCCAGTTAGGGGGAAAAGGCAGCTGTTTTATTAGAGCAGACCGTGGAAACCAGGTGGTGCTGCTAAAATTGAGTTCTCTGACTGCCTGCACCAGTGTGTCTCAAACTGTACCTTGAATTCCCCAGGGCTCTTGTTAAAATTCGGATTCTGGCTCAGTACACCTAGGGTGGGGCCTGGGATTCTGCATTTCTGAGTAGCTCTCAGGTGATTCTGATGCTGCCAGTCTGTGGACCACCTTTTGAGTAGAAAGGCTCTGGACTGGACGTCTAAATCACATCTATACTTCTCTCTCTCTCTCTCTCTCTCTCTGCGTGTGTGTGTGTGTACATTTCTGTATTTTTTTTTTTTTTGCAGCATTTCCTGTGCTTTTTTCCCCTGTTTGTTTTTAATTTAAAACTTCCCAAAGGATAGATAGCGAAAAGTCTCCACATATCCTTGCCCTCAGCAACCCAGCAATCCTTCTCCATGGCCAGCCAGTATTGTTGGTTTTTGTGTATAGACTTTAACACTTTCCCCGTTCAACCCAAGGATACTTACTGGTGGTGCTCCCGGCTATGGCGTTTACCCTATTTAGTAATTTCTCATTAGGATTAGAGACAAATTCTGTTAGAGGTTGCGGTGGCCGTGAGCATGCCACTGCCCTCCAGTCTGGGTGACAAGAGTGAGACTCCAACTCAAAAAAAAAAAAAAAAAAAAAGAAATAACTCCAAGAACAATTTTTATATTTTATTTTCACATTGAAAACAGTCAGATTTGTTTCAGCCTCAAAGAGTGTGTTTACATAAAATTAAATGAATGTGACAGAGCTGCACCTTTTTCCTAGACAGGTAAAGTGTTAAGAGATATTTTATGACTGTATAAGCAGATCCTCTTCTTTCTCCCTGCCCTGTTTTGACTATTACTTGATATGTACTATTCTGCATCTTACTTTTTTTTTCTTCACGACATACCTTGGTGACTGTGCTAGTTCCTTCTGTCTTTTTTAATGTTGCACAGTTTAGGCTGGGTGCAGTGGCTCAAGTCTGTAATCCCAGCACTTTGGGAGGCCCAGGAAAGAGGATTGCCTGAGTCCAGGGGTTCAAGACCAATCTGAGCAATTTGGTGAGACCTCGTCTCTACAATAAATCAAAAAATTAGCTGGGTGTGGTGGCATGTGCCTGTAGTTCCAGCTATTTGGAAGGTTGAGGCAGAAGGATCACCAGAGCCCAGCAGTTCAACGATGGGATGACTATGAGCGTACCACTGCATGGAGTGAGACCACTAAAAAAAAAAGTTGCACAGTTTATTGTATTTCATGCCTTACTGAGCAAATGCCTTGTTGATGAACACTTGATTGTGTGCAAGTTTTTTGCTCTTGTACAATAAATATCTTAGTAGCCTATGGCTTTGCTCAGATGTGAGTCTGTTTGGAAAATAAAGGTCTACAAGTGGAAATGCAGGGTCAAAAGCTACCGTGATGGCTGGAAGGACAGCTCCCGTGACTAGAGGGTAGCTTACCAGAGCCCAGGGGACAGCCAGGGCCCATGGGCTGGCCTGACTGGAGAGGGGCAGGGTACTCATTAAAGTGCATCAGAACCAGGAAAGAAAAAAAAAGGAAATGCAAGATCAAAGCATACTTGCATTTGTAATTTTGATAAATACTGTCAAACTGATCTCCTGAAGAGGTGTGTAACCGTGTGAGAGAGAGCCTATTTTTCTTACTCTCTCAAACCCACGTGTTAACAGACTTTTTGATGTTTGCCAATCTGATATGTAAAAATGGTAACTACTGTTTATGAAACTCTTTCTTCAGCTTTTGAGGTTCTTTTCAATAATTTATTTGTCAGAGAGCCTTGTCAGAGTTCTTATCTTTGGGCCAACCAGTTAATCAGGCACTGGGATTCTGATGGAGACCAACACACTAATAATACTTGCCCTTTCTCTAGAAGGAAAGGCAAATAATTAATTAGTGATGACCAATGAGTGGGATGACCACTATGACAAGGGAGTGACTTCTTTTTTTTTTTTTTTTGAGTCTCACTCTGTCACCCAGACTGGAGTGCAGTGGCCGCTCCTGGCCACCGCAGCCTCGACCTGCTGGGCTCCAGCAAGCCTTTCGCCTCAGCCTTCCAAGTAGCTGGAACTACAGGCATGCACTACCATGCCTGGCTAATTTTTGATTTCTTGTAGAGATGAGGTCTCGCCAAGTTGCCCAGGTGGGTCTCGAACCCATGGACTCAGGCAATCCACTCACCTCAGCCTCCCAAAGGCGCGGGATTACAGGCTGAGCCACCGAGCCCAACTGGGAGTGACTTCTTCTTTTTTTGATTTGGAGTCTCACTCTGTCACCCAGGTTAGAGTGCAGTGGCATGCTCAAGGCCACCCCAGCGTCGACCTGCTGGATTCTGGCAATTCTTCTGCCATAGCCTTCCAAGCCTTCCAAGTAGCTGGAACTACAGGCGTGCGCTACTGCGCCTGGCTAATTTTGATTTTTTGTAGAGAGGAGGTCTCATCAAGTTGCCTGGGCTAGTCTCGAATCCGCGGGCGCAGGCAATCCACTCACCTCGGTCTCCCAAAGTGCTGGGATTATAGGCTGAGCCACCGAGCCCGGCCAGGGGTGACTTCTTAAGACAGCAGTTCTCAAGCTACACTGTGCACACACAGTGTGCACAAGGACCTTGTGAAAATGTGGATTCTGACTCAGCAGGTCTTGGTGGAGTCTGAGATTCTACAGTTTTTTGTTTTTTTGTTTGTTTTGAGACAGCATCTTGCTCTGTCTCCCATGCTGGAGTGCAGTGGCATGATCATAGCTCACTGCAACCTGGAACTCCTGGGCTCACGCAATCCTCCTGCCTCAGCTTCATGAGTAGTTGGGTCTACAGGGAAATCCTGCAGTTTTAACAAGTTCCCAGATGGAGCTGTTCCTGCTGGCTCTGGCACTACATTTCTGAGTAGAAAGGGCCCACCTAGAACAAGGGGTGGCAAACTTGTCCTGAAAAGAACCAGAGAGTAAGTATTTTAGGCTTTGTGGGTGGCATGTGGGTCTCTGTTGCAGCTATTCAACTCTGCTTTTGAAAGCAGCCATACAATATATAAGTGACATGGCTGTGTTCCGATATAGCTTTATTCACAAAATAGTCAGCAGGTTGTGTTTGCTGACCCTTGAACTAGAACACCATAGGCATCCACTAGCCTATTAAAGCAAGGAATAAAAGGGTGCTATTTGGGCAGTAGCAGGGGCCAGAGCTAATCTGAGGGTCAGCGGATGCCTGGAAGAATGTGTATTAGTCAGATCCCTGGAAACAAAACAAAAAGTCACTATTTAACAGAGGAAAACAAAAGTCACTATTTAAACAGAGGGAATTAAATGCAGGAAATTTGTTACACAGGTAATGGAAGAAATGAGAAGTCAGTCAGGTGCAACCCAGAGATTAGCAACAGCAAGATGCTGCCACCACCCTGGGGGGGCGGGGGAAGAGGAGAAGGGAGGAGGACAGGGACTTGGGTCACCACCCACTAGAAGTTGGAACCCTGGTGTATGTACCTGTTGGGAGTTTGGAGCCATGGACAAGACTCAGCTATGAACTATTCTGCATCAGAGACCCTGGGAAGAATATCCTTTCTTCCTGCCCTTCCATCTTTCGCCTATTGGTCAAAATCAGCTGGGATTCAGTCTATACCAGAACCTACAGAGCCACCCCCAGTCGAATAGGGCAGAGCAGGGGAGGTCAAAGCATGATCTGGAGCCACAAGCCTAGACTCAGCCAAAGGGATACAAGAAGTGGAGGTAGCTGACTAGGCATACCTGGGAGGGTTCAGAAAAAGGCTTGGGGTGTGTAGAGGTGAGTGGTATGTGATGAGGCTGGCAGGGACGCCACTGTCTTAAGCAAGAAGAGATTTATGCTTTAGAACAGGGTCGGAAAGCATCTCTGTCACGTAGTTTTCTTTGAAAACAAATATAAAAACCATCTTTAGCTCAAAGGTCATGCAAAAACAGGCCACAGGCAGCATTTGGTCCGTGAATATAGTCTGCCAGGCAGATTTCTAAAGATCCACTTTAGGAGGATTGATTGGAACAGACAAGATGTTAAGAAACTAGTAAGGAGGCTAGTGGAGACTCCAGGCAGGAAATGATGAGAGCCCAATGGGTGATTGTCATGGCGGAGAGAGGAGAATGAATTAGAGATGTAGAATGGCCAGGAGTCAGCATGGCAGGTATTAACAGATAGTCTGAGCCTGGCCTGGAAGGATATGCAAGCTGACACATTGAATATTCACCTGGTTAGCTTGGACCCTCTGCCTCGTTTGCTTCAGGGAGCCAGAGGAAACTCCTGTCATCCTGGATAATGAACTTCCCCCACCCAGTACTCTCTTTCTGTGGAAAAAGCAGGTTGCACTGGTTCTTAGTAGATGAGGAGTCAGACACCTAGCTGTCAGTGACTCACCTGCTGCTCATTCCAGAATATGGGTACTGAGCATCTCCTGTCCTCAGTGTCAGTCCATGGATGCCATTCCAGGACAACAGAGAAAGTACTATCAACATTCTCTGACACCTTCCTGTGGTGTTTGGGTCCAGAGTAGAGATGAGGACTAGGAAGCCCCTTGCCCAGCCCCGGTCTCAGGCAACCGCTATTGGCCTCTGCCATCATCTTGATCACACACCAGTTAATCATGTCACAGACAGGGTTGGGATGGTATCTTAGTTTGGGCTACCCCAGAGGTGGACCCAGAGACAAGGATTTGGTTGCAAGTAGTTGTGTGAGACAGGGAGAAAAGGCAGCCCACACAAGGTGCATTATCAAGTCAGTTACCATTGCGGGCGACCAAAGCTTAGTCCTGCTGGGGAAATCTGGGCTTCAGAGTAGAACATATGCCCCAGAAATAGCCTCCCTGAATGACAAGGGAGATGGGATATTTATACATCAACCCCTGTGGGTTACAGATGGAGGACTTCTCTGAGAGGTGTTAATTCCTTGCCACTTCCAGCTTGCCACCTGACCTTCTGCAATTCAGGAAAGAAAGCTTTTGGGTGCAGATTCACAGGTGGAAGGCAGCTGGAGCTCCCTGAAGTGGTGAGGTCCCAAGGAGATGGGCAGGGTACCAACAGAACCCACTACAGATGGTTATCGAAGCCACTTAACAGGTGGGAAAACTGAGAAGCAAATGTGACAAATGGGAGGCTGGAGCTTAGAGCGAGTGGGTCCAATGTCTTCCACCATTTTTCTCCCTGCTGCTGTGGGTCTTCTGGGCATGAGGGGACCTGCCCTTGGTGTCTCATGTCAGCTGACTCCAGTTGCCCCACCTGCCGGCCTATTGCTTTCTCCCCCCTGACAACTCCCTACCCCTGGGTCTACCTAGAGCCCAGAGCTTAGAGCCCAGAGCCGTATCTGGGGGAAGGAAAGCCTGCAGCTTTGGCAGGACTTGGCTTCCTTACCAAGTGCCCACATGAGGCTCACAGAGCCTGGGAGGAAGGTTTACAGAAGACAGAGTGGGGCGGGGAGCTGGCAGGGGGGGCAACTGGTCCAGCTTGGGGAAGGGGGAGGTATGCTGAGCAGTGTTAGAGACAGATGGGGCCAAGTAAGCATGGAGGGTACTCCAGAGGACTGCAAGGTGGGCTGGGCAGGGCAGGTCTGAACCCCCTGCTTCTTGTGCTGGTTGGTGGATCCTGGGATCCTTTAAATAGCTGGGAGCAGATGTCCCAGGCCCTAGCCTTGAAGACTGTGTATGCTCAGAATAGATAATGAGTCAATCACTCAGTTGTGTATCATCTAGGAATTACATATGCGGGCCCACTCTATCCCAATCATTGTGCCAACAATCTTTGGGGACACATGGGGGAATCAGACTGCTCTCAGAACCTGTCAGGTCTTGTAGGGGAAATAGGACAGCTTTCCCCATACATTGAGTCCTAAGTTGGATAGTGGAAGACACAGCCCTCCGGGATCCCCTAGTTTGAGGGTGGAGACATACTCCTAGATCCAGTTGTGACATCCCTCTCTGCTCAGGAAACAGTCTTGTGCTCAGTCTTTGGTACCCAAGAAAGGGTAGAAGTGACTGGATGCTCCACCTGACTGGCCCAGCAGAACCTCCGTGATCAAGCCACTGCCCACTCTTGCCCTGTTTCTAAGCCCAGTCTGTGGTAGTTCATTAGCAAAGATGACTGTCTTAGTCCCCTCCTTGTACCCTCGCCCTTTGCAATGTGACTTTGCATTCTTTCCATCAGGAGTCACCGCCTATTCCCCACTCCTTGAATCTGGGCGAGTGTGTTAGGTTCTCTGGAAAAACAGAATCAATGGATGTGGTGTGTGGTGTGTGTGTGTGTGTGTGTGTGTGTGTGTGTGTGTGTGTAGTGGGAGTGGGGGAGATTAATTTCAAGAAATTGGCTCACGCAATTATGGAGGCTTGGTAAGTCCAAAATTTACAGAGTAGGTCGACAGACTGGAGACCCAAAGAAGAGTTGTCATTTCAGTCAGATGACATTCTGCTGGAGAATTCTGACTGGGGGGAGATCAGTCTTTGGTCTATGCAGACTTTCAGCTGATTGGATGAGGCCCAATCAAAGGGTCACCAAATTTACTCAAAGTCTTAATTAACCCAACTTAAATGTTAATCTCATCCAAAAAACACCTTTACTGAAATATCCAGAATTAACCATCATGACTGGCCTGTTACTTGTTTCGGGCCATAGAATGTGGTAAAAGTGATGCTGTGAGTCCTGAGTATAGGCCCCAAGAGGCCCTCTTAAATTCCACTTGCTTTCTTGGAATTCTGCCCAGTCACCACGAGGACAATCTTGGGTTAGCCACTGGAGGATGAGAGATTCCATGGGACAGAGATGAGTCAGTGTCAGCTGACTCCAGTTCTAGCCAACCTGGCAGCTGATTCCACATGCACAAGGAGATCAAGTTGCTGACCTGAGAACTGTGAGCTAAATTAATAGTTGGTTTAGGTCACCAAGTCTTGTTACACAGCAAAAGCTAACTGATACACAGTCTAACTACTGCAGTGTCCCCAGAGTAGTTGTCCTATCAGCTTCTACCTCAACTGATGGAGAGGACACAGGCAAACAGGAGGAATTTCCAGCTACCCTACATCTCTGTGGGTGTCTGTATCCATGGAAGACATGCATATAGATACTCTTCTACCTTGGTATTTAAATATAGCTCTGTTGGCCGGGTGAGGTGGCTCAGTCTATAATCCTAGCACTTTGAGAGGCCAAGGCGAGAAGATTGCCTGAGCCTGGGGGTTTGAGACCAGCCTGGGCAACTTGGTGAGACTTAGTCTCTACAATAAATGAATTAAAAAAAAAGTTAGCCGGGCATGGTGGCATGCGCCTGTAGTTCCAACTATTTGGAAGACTGAGGCAGAAGGATCACCTGAGCCCAGCAGGCTAAGGCTGCGGTGACCTTGAGTGTGCCACTGCACTCCAGCTTGGGCGACAGTGAGACTCTGACTCAAAGGAAAAAAAGGAAGAAAGAAAGACAGGATCGCCTGAGCCCAGCAGTCGAGGCTGCAGTGGCCATGAGTGTGCCACTGCACTCTAACCTGGGTGACAAGAGTGAGACTCCAACTCAAATAAATAAATAAATAAATAAACAAACAAATAAAACTCTGCCCAAGCACACTCTTGGCCCCACAGGATCCCCTGACAGGGAAGGATTGATGGCTGGCAACCAGGAGGGCTGCAGCATTCAGAGGGTAGAGGGAAACCAAGGTCTGGGTCCTGGAGACCATCTCCCTGGGCCTGGGGAAGTTGAAGGGATGGGTCCCAGGATGGAGGATGGGACAAGCACTTGGGAAGTTGACCCAGCCTCAGCAAGCCTGGGTCAACTTCTGCTTCTGCTACTCACCAGGCCTGTATCTTGAGACAAATCCCCTTACGGTGTCAGAGCCTCAGGTTTTCCAAAGGCAGAGTTAGGTTTTGTGGAGCCTGAAGC
>NW_007253103.1:512912-514576 GCF_000164805.1 Carlito syrichta
AGATCTCAGATGGAACTCATGGTCCTCCAAAACCCAGTTGTCACCAGTATCCCCCATTGCAATAAAATGGTGACCCTTTTGTCAGAAAGGTGATTCAGGTTAAAAAATAAATAAAAAAGTGACTCTATCCAACTAGCACACAAGCCAGAAGGCTGAATTCAACTTGGACACTTTCCTTACCCTCATGCTCTCCATGCAATCTGTCTCTAAGTTCTGAGTCCTTTCATCTCAAAGCTTTTGTCCGACACCTTGACAATTTCAAAGACCCTTAACTGGTCTCTGTGCTCCCCCTCTTACTACCTGCCCACCACTCCATCTGCAACTCCTCCAATCTGCAATAATCTAGTGTGTGACACTGGGAAATTTGCTGTCCTTTTCTGAACCTAGTTCTCCCTTGGTCAAAATTAGTCCAGAGGTTTGCCAAGGGCCGTCATGGATCAGTTTCTGGGTGTCATGGCCCCAAGGGGCTGTGTTCTGGGTAGAGAAAAATCCCATGGTGGGGTGGGGCACCCTGAGGGTTCCAGAACTGCAATGAAGGTAGCCCTACCAGTCCTGCCCCTCCTGAATGCTTCAGCCTCCAGATCTTTGCAGCTTGGCTGCTGCTTCCTGCTACCAAAAAGGAAGAAGTAGCTGGGCTCGGTGGCTCAGGCTGTAATCCCGTGCCTTGGGGGGCTGAGGTGAGTGGATTGCTTGAGCACGCGGGTTCGAGACCCGCTTGGGCAAGCAAGACCTCATCTCCACAATAAATAAAAAAAAAAAATTAGCCGGGTGTGGTAGCGCGCGCCTGTAGTTCCAGCTACTTGGAAGGCTGAGGCGGAAGGATCACCGGAGCCCAGCAGGTCGAGGCTGCGGTGGCCAGGAGCGGTCACTGCATTCCAGTCTGGGCGACAGAGTGAGACTACAACTAAAAAAAAAAAAAAAAAGGAAGAAGTGTTTGCAAGCCACAGCTGAAAATCACATGTCTGTTCTGGTTCCTCTCCCTTCTTCCCACATACCAAAATGTGTGCTCACTCCTTTCCCATTCCAGAACTGCAAACCCAACCCAGGCTCTCACCACTGTAAACTTTCATGTACTGACTTAAAAAAAAAAAAGCTTTAAATTTTGAAATTGTTAGAAATTCAGGCTGGGTGTGGCACATGCCTGTAGTCCTAGCTACTTGGAAGGCTGAAGTAGAAGAATTGCCTGAGCCCAGCAGCAGGTTGAGGCTATGGTGGCTGCAAGCATGCCACTGCACTTCAGCCTGGGCAACAAAGTGATACTCTGACTCAAAAAAAATTTTGCCAGTGGAGAGGGAGTGGGATTAGCAGTTAAGGGAAACTGCCAGGGGAAGGAGGGCACACCTCATCAACAAGGGAACCAGCATAATGAACATTTGTATACCTAACCCTGAATTGTACCCCACATATTAAAAATTAATTTAAAAAGACCAGGCACGGTGGCACATACCTGTAATCCCAGGAGGCCAAGATGAGAGAATTGCCTGAGCTCACAGGTTTGAGACTAGCCTGGGCAACTTGATGAGACCTCATTTCTACAATAAATCAAAAAATTAGCTGGGTGGGGTGGCACCTGCCTAAAGTTCCAGCTACTTGGAAGGCCGAGTTGGAAGGATTGCCTGAGCCCAGCAGGTCGAGGCTGTGGTGGCCATGAGTGTGCCACTGTA
>NW_007253103.1:514826-516126 GCF_000164805.1 Carlito syrichta
CAGGCAATCCACTCACCTCAGCCTCCCAAAGGCGTGGGATTACAGGCTGAGCCACTGAGCCCGGCTTCATGGTTACATCTTATGTGAAAGGGCAAACTGAGGCTAGGTGGGCCAGTGCCAGTGCTGATGCCATGGGAATAACACAAGATTGCAACAAAGAAGAAAGTAGAAAGAAGTAATGTTTACTATTTACCTTTCACAGATTGGGAAGGGGGCGGAAACTCAGAGGCAAGTGTGGCATCAAAAGGCCAAGAACTGGGTATGGGCCTTTGGGTTAGGAGTGTTTGGGCCTGATGGGGTCTGGACCAAAAGGAAAGTCTAGGGCTGCAGGTCTTTGATGTTGATTGTAGCCACGACTCTTAGATCTTGATATCACCAGATATTAGCATTTCATGCCCCTGGGTGGTGGGCTGGATGGGAGGAGACAAGGGAAGGGGTTTTTCCTGCAAGAGACCTGTCAGATGTTTGCAATCCACAAGCACCTTTAGCAAAAAGGTGATCTTATTATCATTTCCATGACTTCTGCCAGCTAAGGGGTGAACTTTAACCTTCTACCTTCTACAAGGAACCTGAAAGTTTCCTAGAGATTATGATAAACCATGAATTGAAAGGTTGGGTTGTCCTTGTCTTGAATCTGATGGAGATTTGCCCAGAGTGCGGGGTAGGCTGTCAGCTTGGCCTGCAGAAGAATGTCTGAAGTCTTCCTAAAAGCTGCCTATTGTAAATTTATTATCTATGTCTAACCTGTGCTAGATTCAAAGCTTGTCAGTCAAAGCTTTGCTGAGGCAAAATGTGAACAAAGTTTATTCTAAGTGTCTCTGTGTCCCTCCTTTTATTATGTAACTCTAGTACTCTACAGTATCAAACTGGGAAACTGACATTGATACAATGTGTGTATAGTGCTATGTTACTTAATCACTTGTGTAGATTTGTGTAAACACCACCCTGTCAAGATCCAGAACTGTGGCTCCATCATCACAAAGATCTCTCTTTTGCTACTCTATCATCAAACCCTCCTCTCGCCCCACCATCTCTAAGCCCTGCCAACCACTTTTTATAGTCCAAGTAATGCTCTGCTGCTCCCTTTGACACCAATAAATCAAGGGGACACAGAACTGGTAGAAAGAAGTTTAGGCAGCCTAGGGCTTATATCTTGGGGGAAAAAGTATATGTGTTTCAAAAGAATGTGTAGATGGCCATGAATTTCAAAGCCTGTGATTTCTGCAACAGTCTCAAGAATTGTTTTGAAGCCGGGCTCGGTGGCTCAGCCTGTAATCCCGCGCCTTTGGGAGGCTGAGGT
>NW_007253103.1:516418-532094 GCF_000164805.1 Carlito syrichta
CACTCCAGTCTGGGCGACAGTGAGACTCCAACTCAAAAAAAAAAAAAAACACAGAGTAATACATCAGCTAGACATTTTGCTGGCATTCCAGGATTTGGAGTTAGCGGATTAGTGTTTAAAATAAAGTCACAGCCAGGAGCGGTGGCTCACGCCTGTAATCCCAACACTTTGGGAGGCCAAGGCAGAAAGATTGCTTGAGCCCAGGAGTTTAAGACCAGCCTAGGCAACATAAAAAGACTTCGTCTCTACAAAAAAATGAAAAAATCAGACAGGCATGGTGGCTATAACTATAATGTCAGCTACTGAGGAGACTGAGGAGGAAGGATAGCCTAAGCTCAGGAAGGTGAGGCTGCGGTGAGCCGTGATTGTACCACTGCCTCCAGCCTGGGTAACTGAGTGAGACTCCAACTCAGAAACAAAAACAAATAATCCAACTAGAAAATGGGCAAAAGGGCTGGGTGTGGTGTCCCATGCCTGTAATCCCATCTCTTTGGGAGACAGAGGTGAGAGAACTGCCTAAGCCCACAGGTTCAAGAACAGCCTGGGCAACATGGCGAGACCTCATCTCTACAATTAAAAAAAGAAAAAAAATAGACAGGCGTGGTGGCGCATGCCTGTAGTTCCAGCTACTTGGAAGGCTGAGGCAGAAGGATCGCCTGAGCCCGGCAGGTCGAGGCCATAGTGGCCATGAGTGTGTCACTGTACTACACTCCTCTAGCCTGGGCAACAGAGTGAGACTCCAACTCAAAAAAAAAAAAAAAAAAAGTCCTTGGTCTGGGGGTTGTGGTGCGGAGAGCTGTCTTGTGGCTATCCAAGACCACACTTCTGTCCAAAAGTTCTCTCTCAGACATCACCTTATACCGATAGACTAGATAGGTCTGCCTCCTTCTTTGGTTTCTTGGCTCTTTCCTCATTTGGGGGCTGTTTTGCATATATGGTCCTCCCATGGAACGGGTGTCATGTCTCAGAACTCTTCATTAAGCCCTAGGTCCTGGTAGTTTTTTTTTTCTGTTTTTGAAAGGAGAGATCCCAAGAAACTTAGAATAAACTTAGCTCATATTTTGCCTCAGCATAACCATTTGAGCTTTGACTGACACGCTTTGAATCTAGCACAGTTTAGACATAGATGGATAAATTTCCAATAGGTAGGTTTTAGGAAGCCTTCAGACATTCCACTGTAGGCCTACCCCACACCCCCTTGACAAATCTCCATCAGATGCAAGACAAGGACAGCCCAACCTTTTAATTCATGGTTTAGCATAATAATCTCTAAGAAGCTGGGTGGTTTAGCCTGTAATCCCATGCTTTGGGAAGTGGATTGCCTGAGCCCGCGGGTTCGAAACCCACCTGGGCAACTTGGCGAGACCTCATCTCTACAATAAATCAAAAAATTAGCCGGGCGTGGTAGCGTGCACCTGTAGTTCCAGCTACTTGGAAGGCTGAGGCGGAAGGATCGCAGGAGCCCAGCAGGTCAAGGCTGCGGTGGCCGGGAGCGGCCACGGCACTCCAGTCTGGGTGACAGAGTGAGACTCCAACTCAAAATAATAATAATAATAATAATTTCTAAGAAACTTTCCCTTAGCTGCCTGGAGCCATAAAAATGATAATAAGACTACCTTCTTGCTAAGGAACTTGTGAGTTGGAAATGTCTGACAGGTGTGTAGCAGGAAAAACCCTTCTCCTTGTCTCCTCCCATCTAACCCACCACCTGAGGGCATGAAATGCTAATATCTGGTGATATCAAGATCTAAGACTCCTGGGGCTACAATCAACATCAAAGACTGTAGCCCTGGACATTCCTTTTGGCCCACTCCTCCAGGCCCAGATCTCCCTTCACCCACAAGACCCAAGTTAATCTAATCAGTCCTTTGTGACCTATGTGACACAGACAGAGCCCCCTCACCATAGCAGCAATCCTGTGACTAACCCACCCATCTGCCTGCTGTCCATTACCTGACATCAGTACCTATGTTTACCTGCCTCTTCATGTTGACGTGGAGCAGACCACCACCCAACCACTTGATTGTTCGCCCTTCCCTTGCTAAGTTATGGTGTGGCCATTTGCTCTTTGAGCTATGGCCGTTGCCATGTTTCCTGGCTTTGGCCCCCTCCCCTACCTTGGGGAGGTGAATCCCCTGTCTCATTTACTTTCTAAATAAACTTTCTTTTCTTTTTGTTGAGTCGGAGGCTCAATCTGTCACCCAGGCTGGAGTGCAGTGGCATGCTCATGGCCACTGCAGCCTTGAACTGCTGGACTCAGGCGATCCTTCTGCCTCAGCCTTCCAAGTCACTGAAACTACAGGTGAGCACTACCATGCCCGCTAATTTTTTGATTTATTGTAGAGACGAGGTCTCACCAAGTTGCCCAAGCTTGTCTTGAATTCCTGGACTCAGGCAGTCCTCTCGCCTCAGCCTCCCAAATTGCTGGGATTATAGGCTTGAGCCATCGCACCTGGTCTAACAATTTTCTTCTAAAAGTTTTATAGTTTTATGTTTTGCATATAAATTGATGATCCGCTTTGAGTTACTTTTTGTGAAAGGTGTGAGGTTCAGGTCTAGGTGCTGGTTTTGTTTTTGTTTTTAGTTGGGCTCTCTGTCAACAGACTGGAGTGCAGTGGCACGATTTTGGCTCACTGCAGCCTTGATCTCCTGGACTCAGACAATCCTTCTGCCTCAGCCTCCTGAGTAGCTGGGACAACAAGCATGCACCATCACACCTGGTCAATTTTTTCATTTTTAATTTTTTGGTAGAGATGGGATCTCACTATGTTAACGAGGGTGGTCTCAAACTCTTGGACTCAAGAAATCCTCCTACTTCAGCCTCCCAAAGCGCTGGGTTTACAGGTGTGAGCCATTGGGCCCAGCCAAGACTCATATTTTTGCTTGTGTATCAATAGCCAATTGTCTCAGCACCACTTGAAAAGACTATTCTTTTCCCAGTGAATAGCTTTGCCCAACTAAAAACAAAAACAAAAACAAAACCAGCACCTAGGTGTTGGCATCTGTTGATTGTCTTTTCTCATTCAATTTAAGCTTGTCTTGGTTCTTGGCCTGATGAGTCATTTTCAATCAAAACCTCAACATTTTGGGTGTTATGTCATGAGACCTTGGAGCTTATTTAAATCTTCTGTTTTAGGATACCTCCTCTGACATACTCCAGTAGAGGGAGAGGTTGTTGCTTTGTTCCTGCCAGGGAGGGTGAAGGTCCAGGTTTCCCACTCTGCCTCTGCTCACATTCAGGGTTGGGACAGGATCTCCTCATCACTGTCAGGCAGCGGGTAGGACTTCAGGCTCCCTACTGGGCCTGCCTTGACACCATCCTGACTGGGAAGGACGGGGTGGCCTTGTGACTGCTTCACAAGTGGCCTCCACTGACCCTGTGGGGAAGAGGGATAGCCTTGTTACGGTTGGTCAGTGGTGAAAGTCCTAAGTCTCCACTATCCCCTCCACACCAGAGATCCCCCAGCAGAGAGGAGGAAGGACACTGTTACCACCAGGTGGGGGTGGAAGTTCAGGTTTCCCATGTGGCCTCTCCTGACACCTCAGGGAGAGGAGATACCCTTGCTGCCCAGTGGAATGAAAGTCCTGGCTTCCCACCCAGCTCTTTCTGACACTAGCCTGGCCAGGAGGAGGGAGGTTGAAGCCTTATTGTCACCTTGAACAAGGTAGAAGGCTAGGCTCCCCATTTTGCCTTTGATCATGTGGGTAGAGTTGGGGCACTTTTGTTTTTGTTTTCTGTGGTGTTTGGTTGACGTTGAACAGTTATCGAACGTTATTGTCTAAACGCTTTTTGTCTTGCTAGGCTGCCCTATCTTAGTCCTTTGGCAAGAGAGAGCAGGACTTTCTTTCTTTTTTATGTTTTAGTTGGAGTTTCACTTCTTGTCACCCAGGCTGGAGTGCAGTGGCACGCTCACGGCCACCACAGCCTCGACTTGCTGGGCTCAGGTGATCCTTCCACCTCAGCCTTCCAGGTGGCTGGAACGGATGCATGCCACCACGCCTGTCTAGTTTTTGTGATTTATTATAGAGACTAGGTCTCACCAAGTTGCCCGGGCTGGTTTTGAACTCCTGGGCTCAGGCAATCCTCTCGCCTCGGCCTCCCAAAGTGCTGGGATTACAGACTGAGCCACTGCGCCTGGACGGGACTTTTTTTTCCCTCTCCTCTCTTTTCCTCCCTCCCTCCCTCTCTTCCTCCCTTCCTCCCTCCTTCCCTCCCTCCCTTCCTTCCTTCTTTCCTTTCTCTCTCTCCTATTGGTGTTTCTAGATTGCTGGCTTCTCAAGCACCCTGTCCAGGATACGTGAGACTAAAAGACAAACCCAGAGAAGTCACCACTGTGTCATTCCCAAGGTCCCAAAGTCCTCAACTCGTCTGCCTTCTCTCCAATTTCAGATGTTTATTTTATATGCAGTGTCTAAGGTTTTTAGCTGTACTTAGGGGAAGAAAAGGAAAAGTATGTCTACTCCATTTTTCTGGAATTATCTATCTATCTATAGATAGATAGATAGATAGATACATACATACATACATACATACATATATATATATATATATATATATTTTTTTTTTTAGTTGGAGTCTCATTCTGTCACCCAGGTTGGAGTGTAGTGGCATGCTCATGGGCATCACAGCCTCAACCTGCTGGGCTCAGGTGATCCTTCCACCTCAGCCTTCCAAGTAGCTGGAAGTACAGGCATGTGCCACCATGCCCAGCTAATTTTTTGATTTCTAGTAGAGATGAGATCTTGCCAAGTTGCCTGGACTGGTTTTGAACCCATGGGCTTAGGCAAACCTCTCACATCAGCCTCCCAAAGTGCTGGGATTATAGGAGTGAGTCACCACACCCAGTCTCATATTGATTTAACCATGTTGCTGATGCCCTTTAGCTCTGTCTGCCATGCAGCTGGTGTCTTCTGGGTCCCTCATGGGGACCAGACATTGAATTGATGGCAAAGAGGAGACACAGACTGACCCTGTCCTCAGGAGCTCATAGTTTTCCTGGGACACACCACCTCACCTCAGGTAAGTGCAGATAGTAAAGGAGAAGATGCCATAAAGGGAGAGGTTACTTAGGGGTCTTGGCTGGGAGAGCTTCTTAGGAGAGTGAGCATGGAGATAGAGTAGTTGGACAGGTTCTGTCAAGGAGCTGCAGAAAGTGCAGGTGCCAGGAGCAGAGGGCTTGAGGAGTGGGTAGGGATGGCGGGAGACAGAAGTGAGAGACACACCGTGGACCCTGAATCCAATGCAGAGATGCTTGGCAGTATTTTTTTTTTTTTTTGAGTTGGAGTTGGGTTTTTTTTAGTTGGAATCTCACTCGGTTGCCCAGGCTAGAGTGCAGTGGCATGCTCACAGCCACTACAGCTTTGAACTGCTGGGCTCAGGTGATCCTTCTGCCTCAGTCTTCCAAGTATCTGAAACTATCATGCCCAGCTAATTTTTCTTGACTTATTGTAGAGATGAGGTCTTGCCAAATTGCTCAGGCTGGTCTCGAACCCCTGGGCTCAGGCAATCCTCTTGCACCGGCCTCCCAAAGTGCTGGGATTATAGGCTTGAGCCACTGCTCCCGGTCTAGAATTGTCTTTAGAAGAGGAATCTGGGGACCAACTATGGTGTAGCAATTGTGTGGGTGAGTGACGCTGGTAGCCTGGCCAGTGAAGCAGCCGTGATCTGGAGAGCGGGGGTCAGGATCAAGAGGCATTTAGGAGGGAGACTTGATGGGTATCTGGATGGATGAGGGAGAAGAAAGAGAGAGAGGAATTAGAACGCCACACATTTCTAGCTGAGGTCTCTGGGGAAGGATGGGACCATTTATGAGAGAGAAGCAGAGAGGAGACCCAACATTTGGAAGAAGAGGATGAGATTTGGAGACCTGTTTGGTAATCAGAGGCCTTTCTCCAGAGAATGAAGGCATAAGAACCAGGTGCAAATTTTCTCTTACTGAAAGACTGAAGTCTACTAGACCCAGACCTCTTCAGTCTTCATCACTCACTCTCTCTTGGTCTGATAGTCGAAGGCCTAATGCCCAAGTCGTAAGGCAAGGTTCTTTGTAACCACTTGACTCAGCTGTCTGAGGCCACGAGCTGCATGTGGTCTCATTCAGAGCCACCAGGTCATTCTGGCCAGTTATGGGCAACGGTGGATGGTGCTATGACATCTTCCTTTCAAAGGGCAAGGGTCTTTGTCTAATTTGTTCACTGTAGAATTCCAAGTGTCTAATAGGGTGCCTGGTGTCTAGTGGGTGCTCAATAAATATTAGTTGAATAAATGAAGGGGTGCAATGGGTTGGGAAGGTAAGGGGTCATACCAAGTTCAGGTTATCCCATTTTTGTTACTGAAACCTATTTGGGGTAGTCAGGGGTCTGCCCATGAGGGCAAAAGTTTCTTGGAAGACACTGCACCCCTCTCAAACCAAGGACCCCTCATGGGGCCAGTGGAGAAGCCCCTGGCTGATATTTTTAAAGCGAGGTTTCAGTCTAGAGCCAGGCTTTCTTTCCCTGGAGAGGAGCAAGTGTGGGCGCGTGTGTGACGCTCACAGCTGCCCCCTGGTGGTCATCCACAGCCCGGGCCAGCTCTTGGACGTGGCATCCTCCCTGCCTTAGGCAGCAAGGGCACATCCCAAAGAAAGCACATCTGGTACTGGGACCCCAGATGTCAAGGGAACAGCGCCCAGCACACTCCGCTTTGCCCTTGCTTCCTTTATCACCAGGAAAGGGCATGTGGTATCTCCCTTCAGCATCTGTGAAGATTCTGCCAGATCCCCAGCCCCAGGTTCTCCAAGGCCTTATTTATTTATTTATTTGTTTTTTTGAGTTGGAGTCTCATTTTCTTGCCCAGGCTGGAGTGTAGTAGCACGCTCAAGTCAACACAGCCTCGACCTGCTGGGCCCAGGCAATCCTTCTGCCTCAGCCTTCCAAGTGGCTGGAACTACAGGTGTGTGCTACCATGCCCGGCTTATTTTTTGATTTATTGTAGGGACAACGTCTTGCCAAGTTGCCCAGGCTGGTCTCAGACCCCTGAGCTCAGGCAATCCTCTCACCTTGGCCTCTCAAAGTGCTGGGATTACAGGCTTGAGCCACTGCATCCTGCCATTTTTGTACGTAGATTCCAAGAACATCAAGTCATGGGATAACCTCTCTCAGGTCCCCTTGGTGTGACCTTATTCTCTCTCTCTTTTTTTTTTTTGGAGTCAGAGTTTTGCTGTTGCGTAGGTCCAGGCACGCTGCTTGCAGCCACCGCAGCCTCGGCCTGCTGGGCTTAGGCGATCCTTCCACCTCAGCCTTTCAAGTAGCTGGAGCTATCGGTGTGCACCACCACACCCAGCTAATTTATTTATTTATTTATTGTAGAGACAAGATCTCACCATGTTGCCCAGGCTGGTCTTGAACCCGTGGGCTCAGGCAACCCTCTCACTTCTGCTTCCCAAAATGCTGGGATTACAGGCGTGAGCCACCACGTCTGGCTTTCCTCTTTTTTTTTTTTTTTTTTTTTAAGAGACAGGGTCTCTCTCTGTCACCTAGGCTCGAGTGCAGTGGTGTAATCATATCTCACTGTAAGCTTGACCTCCTGGGCTCAAGTGATACTCCTGCCTCAGCCTCCCGAGTAGCTGGGGCTGCAGGTGCACACCACCATGCTGAACTCCTGACCTCACTCTCCTATCTCCTCCACATGTTCTTTGTCAGCCTGTAGATTCTATCATGGGGACGCCTACCAGCCTCCTGTCTGTTCAAAGTATGCACTCATCTGACTCTCACAAGAGCTCATGTTTGTAGTTTCAGGCAGGCCCTTGTGTGTAGGGGTAGGGACCTCTGAGTTACCCCCACTGCTGCCTCCTTTCTCCCCAAGGCCCTTGTGCCCCTCAGCAAGGCGTCCTCAGAACAGCTCTTTGGACAGCAGCTCTCAGGGCATCTGTAGCTGGTGACAGCCTGCCTCCCTGGGCAGCTATCATGGACAGAGAGGGCATAGGTTCTGGCCACAAGGTTCCCCATGTTCTGGATCAATGATGGGGATCTGGCATGATCTGACAGAGATCCCAGTGATACAGAGACCTGCTAATGTCTGTCCGTACAGTCACAGCCCCTAGAGAAGGGTATGGCAAGAACTCATGCATAGCTCCTGTACATTCCTAAGAGCTAATAAAGGTGTGCTTCTCTTATCTCCTATGCACTCCCAGTAAGTAGCTTCAGGGGATCCTTGACTTCCCTGTAGTCTATGTCCAATCAACTGAAAGATGCAAATCTCCCATTTACTCTCTTTTTCTGAGTGGTTATGCATTTGAATAATATAGTATCAACGTACTCATAAGCCTTGTGATTTGTATAACCTTTGTAACAATGTAATCGCAATTTTTGTGATTTGTATAACTTGCATAATGCATGATGTCTTAGGCCTTGTAAACTCCCTTTACTCTGTGACAAGCTTGATTAACACTTCTGCAGGGTCCTACTGATAGAAGCTATGAGATACCTCTGATACCTGGCACCAGGAAGTCTGGACTGAAAAAAGTCACTATCGATAAATGGGACTGAAACTCAAGTTCTAGACAATGCTCTGCTGGTCACGTGGCTAATGTATAGGTACTAACTACTCTGGACTTATAAAAGTGAGCTGTAAAAGCCTGGAGTGTGAGCAGAACCATTTTAGAAAGACTTCAAGGCTGGGTGTGGTGGCTCAAGCCTGTAATTCCAGCACTCTGGGAGGCTGAGGTGAGAGGATTGCCTGAATCTAGGAGTTTAAGACCAGCCTGTGCAACTTGGTGAGACCTCGTCTTTACAATTAAAAAATAATTAGCCGGGCGTGGTGGCATGTGCCTATAGTTCCAGTTACTTGGACGGTTGAGGTGGAAGGATCACCTGAGCCCAGCAGGTCAAGCATGCCACTGCACTCCAGCCTAAGCAACAGAGTGAGACTCTGACTCAAAAAATAAAATAAAATAAAATAAAATAAAATAAAATAAAATAAAATAAAATAAAATAAAATAAAAAAGACCTGGAGTCTGGCTCTGCTCCCTAGATTTGAACTCAGAAATAAACTTCTTTCTACCAGTTCCCTGCCTCTTTGATTTACTGGTATCAAGTGGAGCAGCTGAGCGTTACTTGGACCATAACACCATGTCATGGTGCCTCCCTGGTGTGGGCAGATGGGGTGGATGTGGGTGGAGAGATAGCTCCTTTCACCCTAGGCAGGAGAGCACCCCCGGGTTATTAGGCTGTGGGGCCAGGTTTTCATGCTTCATGAAAAGCAAGCTTGTGGGCTTTGTTTGCAGCCACTTCCTACACCCCAGGAAAGTGGATACAGAGCAGGCTCTCTCCAGCTGGAGGGGAGTCTTCCTCCTTCTTCTCCTTCCCCTACCCTTTCTTTCTGTTCTAGTATTCTGTCTTAATCCATTTTTGCGGCCATCACAGAAAGTCATAGACTGGGTAAGTTATAAAGAAAAGAAGTTGATTTGGGTCATGGCTTCTGGAAGCTGGGAAGTCCCAGAGCATGGCACCAACATTGGACAGACAAGGGCTTCTTGTTGCATCATCCCGTGGCAGAAGGCATCACAGAATGAGAAGGCACATGTGTGAGACAGAAACTCACCCTTTATCAGGAAACCAAGAAAACCATGAAAAGCATTAATCTGTTCATGGCAGCGAGATCCTTATGACCTAATTACCTCTTAGTGGTCCCTCAACTCTGCTACAATGGCAACATAATTTCATGAGTTTTGGAGGAGACATTCAAACCACAGCATGACCCCACCTGATTTATGCATATGCTCTGTAGTGCACCTGCGCCTGCTTTGGCCCTGGGAGGAGTGGTTTGCAACAGAGAAAATTACAGTAGTCATCCCTTACTTGCAGTTTTGCTTTCCATGGATTCATTTATCTGCAGTCAACTGACGTTTGAAAAGACTAAATAGAAAGTTCTAGAAATAAACAATGTGTAAGTTTTAAATTGCTCACCATTCTGAGTAGCATGAGTCATCTCTTTGTCCGGCATATCCATGGTGTATACGTTACCCACCCGTCAGTCACTTAGTAGCTGTCTTGTTTATCAGATCAACTGATGCAATATTGCAATGCTTCAAGTCACCCTTATTTTACTTAATTATGGTCCCAGAATGTGAGAGTAGTGAAGCTGACATATTGTTATAATTGTTCTATTTTAGTTGTATTAGCTATATTGTTAATCTCTTACTGTGTCTAATTTATAAATTAAATTTTATCATAGATGTAGGGAAAAAAAAACATAGTATCTACAGGCCATGTTGCCCAGGTTGGTCTCAAACCCGTGGGCTCAGGCAATCCTCTCATCTCTGCCTCCCAAAATGTTGGGATTACAGGCATGAGCAATTGCATCTGGCTAATCCTTATCAAGGGAGGAACTACTTTATCTGTCTTCACCAGGTCTAGATGCCTTTTGCCTGCCAAGGAAAGATGTACAGTGAAGATGTGACCATTATCTGTCAGTTGATGGAGTTTAACCCAATAACTTGCCCCCTTGCTGTCTTTTGGAGTATCTTTATTTACAGGAGACAAAAGAGAGGTCCTAGGTGAGTCTTCAGCTCTCTGCCCCAGCCTTTGCTGCCTGGGAGCCTTTGACTTGGTGGAGAGAGATGGTTTCTGTCTTCAGAGTCCCCATATAGGCAGAGCCTGACACTCACAGTGCCCAGAATTGAGTATGGAAGAGAGAGGAGCAGAAGGGACCCTGCCAGGAAGATAGGAAGAGATCGTTGAGTCACAGACGATCCAGAAGGGCACACGAAAAGGCCATGAGAGTAGGCACAGGGAGCATGGGCTCTCTCGGTAGCTCTGTGCTGGGTCCTGGGTACTGATCTTCTGAGAATGAACATCCAGCCTCAGGGAACATCATGGTGCCAGACCTTACCTAGTTGGAGGACCTGACCGAAGCACATCCCAAAGGCCAGGAATGGGGACTGATGTGGGGTCCAGGGACTCAGGGATAAAATAAGACTTCTGAGACAGACAAAGCCCCGAAGCTAGCCAGAGGAAGCTGGGATGCCCAAGAGAGTATCAAAAGGACAGAGTAAGTTCAAGTATACTGCAGCCAGCCATGGGATAGGGAAGTCCAAAATTGTGGGCTGAGAGGAACAGCAGGAAGTCCAGGAAGCTAAGAACTCTTGAAAGTCTAGAGGGTGATGGCTTGGTTGGGATGAGAGTATATATGAGGGGAGACCCAAAAAATCCCGGAATTTATTTCCAAAAAATTGTGTTCTTATTCTTGCATGTTTAAACTTCAGTCACCTTCAAAGTACTCTCTGTTTAATGCAGTACACCTACGGAGATGCTTTTTCCACTGCTCAAAACAGTTTTTGAACTTACCAATTTTGATGCCTTTTAGTGCTTCTGCTGCTTATTTGTTTCACCTCTTCCACATCAGAAAAATGTTTCCCTTTGAGACCTTTTTTCATCTGGGAAAAAAAAAAGTCGCTCAGAGCAAGATTGGGTGAATAGGGAGGGTAGGACATGAGGTTCATACTGTTTTTGGTTAAAAACTGCTGAACATTCAGTGTAGTGTAGGCAGGTGTGCTCATAAATCACCCTTCATGAAATGTGCAAATATATTGAAAAAATCCCCGGAAAAAAAAAAAATTCACAGAAGCCGAAAGTAGTCTCTCACAACGCTAGCTGTTACCCTAATGCCGATGGGTTCCTAGAACACTTACCTAGCAGAGGAAGCCTGTACTACAAGGGGCCTGCCCTCTAAAAAAAAAATTCTGTTTTTTGGGGGGGTTCCCCCTTGTATATCTATATATCAATGTATCTATATCTATATATCTATATCAGTTAGCTTATGCTGCATAACAAACCACCCAAGAACTTCACGACTTAACATTAATCACAATGGCGGGCTCGGTGGCTCAGCCTGTAATCCCGCGCCTTTGGGAGGCTGAGGTGAGTGGATTGCCTGAGCCTGCGGGTTCGAGATCCGCCTGGGCAGCGAGACCTCATCTCTACAATAAATCAAAAAATCAGCTGGATGCGGTAGCGCATGCCTGTAATTCCGGCTACTTGGAAGGCTGAGGCGGAAGGATCGCCGGAGCCCAGCAGGTCGAGGCTGCGGTGGCCGGGAGCGGCCACTGCACTCCAGTCTGGGCGACCGAGTGAGACTCCAACTCAAAAAAAACCCCCAAAAACCAAAAAACCAAAACATTAATCACTTATTATTTCTCACAAACCTGTGTTTTACAGTCAAACGCTGGGTTGGCTGGAAGCTGGCTGGTGTCAAATGGCCATCCAGTGGGCTCCTTCAACTTGATTGTAGGGGTTCAGATAAGCATGAGAAAACATGCGTTATCACAAGTGACATACTGTCATTTCCACCACACTCTTTTGTCCAAACAGCCTGAGGCCAAGCCTTCTTTGAAAGGGTTTAGAAAAAAGTTCTGCTCTTTTTGATACTCTCTTGGGCATCCCAGCTCCCTCAGGCCAGGCTCTGGGCTTTGTATGTCTCAGAAGTCTGCTTTTATCACAGTAGAAAATGATGGGTGGAGAATTGGAGCCATTTTTGCAATCAATCTAACACAACACTCATTTGTGAAAGACAGAAACCTGGGTGCCGCCTGACTCCTTCCTTCTGCTTCTCCAAAATCCACTACATCACCAAGTCAATTGGTTTTTTGCCTCCAAAGCTCTATTCAACTTTCTCATCAACACAACCCCAGTCCACGGAGACCTACTCACGTGTGCCCTAGCTGCGCTTCCAATCTCTTGGTCACACAGCAGCCAGAGGGACCTCTTCAAAGTGCAAGTCAAATCATATCATCTTCCCTTATCCAAATTCTTCAAAGGTATTAGTTCATAGTTGCAAGCTGCAGAAACAGAACCTGGCTAAGGGGTGGGGGGTGGGGGGAATGAATCTAACAGTTGAGTATCATCTCATGGAATGACTAGACAACTCAACCCAGCAACCACGCAGGCACCAAGGGTGGTAGCTGTACAGCCAGGCCCACCATGAAATCATGCTGCTGGAGCATCTAGCAGGTGACACTATGACCACCGCCACCATGTAGTCAGCCCTGGGCCATTGCTGCCGCCACCACTGCCAGGATGAATACTCCACTGTCCTTGCCTCTTGTACCACTCAATACAGATTCAAAGACCTGGGTGGAAGCATCTGATTGGCTAAGCCTTTAGTTTTGGAAATAGGAATTTTAAAAAATCTCATTTAATTTCCTACTGACTCAGTCAGTGGAGGGATTCCTAGGAATTCATAGGATGTAGATACCAGACATTCAGTTGTTTCCAACCTTTACTGGGCAAAGCCACAAGGGACTGGGTAAGCATCTTAGCTGGCATGTGGCATTCCTGCAGTAATAAGCATTCTTTTTTTTTTAGTGGTGCCTCAGTCTGTCACCTCAGCTGGTGCAGTGACATGGTCACGGTTCACCACAGCCTTGACCTTCTGGGCTCAGGCGATCCTTCTGCCTCAGCCTCCCGAGCAGCTGGGACTACAGGCCCGTGTCAACACTTTTGGGTAATGTTTTGATTTTTGTGGGGACAAGGACTTGATATGTTGCCCTGGCTGGTCTCGAATCTGGGTTCAAGCAATCCTCCCACTTTAGCCTCCCAAAGTACTGGAATTATAGGCGTGAGCCACAGCACCTGACCTTGTAATAACTATTCTTTTAGTTAAATCACAGACTCTTTATGGTTTAAGTGATTAGGTGATGAGAATGGGAATTTTGCTTTATGCAAAGCCACGAAAGAGGAGAAAGTTAGCTTGGGCCGCTGCAGAAAAAGAAAGATGTCAAAAGCAAAGAGTGGGCCAGGCGCAGTGGCTCACGCCTATAATCCCAGCACTTTGGGAGGCTGAAGTGAGAGGATTACCTGAGCTCATAGGTTCGAGACCAGCCCAGGCAACTTGGCAAGACCTCATCTCCACAATAAATTAGCCAGGCCTGGTGGGGCGTGCCTGTAGTTCCAACTACTTGGAAGGCTGAGGTGGAAGGATCGGATGAGCCCAGCAGGTCGGAGCTGCGGTGGCCGTGAGTGTGCCATTGCCCTCCAGCCTAGGTAACAGTGTGAGACTTCAACTCAAAACAAAACAAAACAAAACTCGAACGTGACCGAATTCCATTGTAGTCCGCCAGGAAATAGGAGAGGAAGCAGATATTGTGCAAGAGAGTTGCCCTGGGCCTGGGAAGAAGGAGCTAGCCAGAGAATCCTAGCTGCAGGAGGCCAGGCCTCACGACCCCATAGCGCTTCCTGGACTGTCCCAGCCACGGTGGAGGCCCTCTGCAGCGTCTGGGTCCGCGGGAGGATAGACATTCCCTGTTCTTACCCGGGAAGAGAAGGAGAGAGGCCAGCAGGGACTGAGGTGGGCCCTGTTGGTGACTTGCCCAGGCGCCTCTACAAGACAGCGCACCACAGCGATGGCCACAGCGGCCTTCCCTCTGCTCTACTGCCCTTAGCCCAGTGGGACCTTCCTTGCGGGGCATGATATGAGCCCACCCCGGCAGCCCGCGGCCAGTGGAAGATTGACACGTAGACCCGCCCCCTTTCCGCCGGGCGAGTCTTATCTGAGGTGCCAGCCAATGTTGGGGGGGGGGCGGGCTGAGGCTAGACTCCAGCGGGAACCACATCTCCGCTTGGTGGTGGGGATGACAGACGCTTTTCCCACCGTAGGTATAAGGGTAAGGGAAGCGGCTGACACGATCCTGGGACCTCCTGTCCCTCGGTCCCCCCCTGCCCACGCACGCCCAGAGTCGGGCTCCATCCCTGTCTCTGTTCACTTCCATCCCCCAGCCTGGGAGCCGCGGAAAGGACGACCGCAGGGCCATTGGCTCTCTTTCGCCCCCTCGTGGACCTGCTGAGAACGCGGGTGAGTCCCAAATTATTTTTTTCCAGCCTACTTGTTTTTACAAAAGTGGCACATTGGAACTTAAGAAAAGTGAAAGAAGGGATCTGGGTGATAATACACAGTTGGTGAAACTGAATTTTGCTTCCTTTTTCTTTTTTTTTGAGTTGGAGTCTTACTCTGTCGCCCAGGTTGGAGTGCAGTGGCATGCTTATGGCCACCGCAGCAGTGACCTGATGGGCTCAGGCGATCCTTCCCCCTCAGCCTTCCAAGCAGCTGGAATTACAGTTATGCGCCACCATGCCCGGCTAATTTTTTGATTTATTGTAGAGATGAAGTCTCACCGAGTTGCTCAGGCTGGTCTTGAACCCCTGGACTCAGGTAATCCTCTTGCTTCCATCACCCAAAGTGCTAGGATTATAGATGTAAGCCAAGGCACTCAGCCAAAGGTAGTTTTCCAAGCAAAGGGTAGGTGGCTTTAAGGGAAAATGTGTGGTAGCCTACCATAGAAAACCTTGGCGTTGGCTTGGTGGCACATGCCTGTAGTTTCAGGTACTTGGATGGCTGAGGCAAAAGGACCACCTGAGCCCAGCAGGTCGAGGCTGCGGTCGCCGTGAGCATGCCATTGTATTCCAGCCTGGGCGACAGAGTGAGACTCCGACTCAAAAAAACAAGACAAAACAAACAAACAAAAAACAAAACAAAACAAAACCCTTGGCATCATGAGGATTGAGGGAAGCTGGAGTGAGGGGCAGCTTGAGGTTGTGAGTGATTTCTGTGGCCGTAAGCCTGGTGCCACACTTCCATCAAGTACCGATTTTTTTTTTTTTGAGTTGGAGTCTCACTCCGTCACCCAGACTGGAGTGCAGCGGCCGC